>NW_025534855.1:0-144092 GCF_020615455.1 Coregonus clupeaformis
ACTGAGTAGTAGTCTTACTGACTCTATATTACACTGAGTAGTAGTCCTACTGACTCTATATTACACTGGGTAGTAGTCCTACTGACTCTATATTACACTGGGTAGTAGTCCTACTGTATGACTCTATATTACACTGAGTAGTAGTCCTACTGACTCTATATTACACTGGGTAGTAGTCCTACTGTATGACTCTATATTACACTGAGTAGTAGTCCTACTGACTCTATATTACACTGAGTAGTAGTCCTACTGACTCTATATTACACTGGGTAGTAGTCCTACTGACTCTATATTACACTGAGTAGTAGTCCTACTGACTCTATATTACACTGGGTAGTAGTCCTACTGACTCTATATTACACTGGGTAGTAGTCCTACTGACTCTATATTACACTGGGTAGTAGTCCTACTGACTCTATATTATACTGAGTAGTAGTCCTACTGACTCTATATTACACTGGGTAGTAGTCCTACTGACTCTATATTACACTGAGTAGTAGTCCTACTGACTCTATATTACACTGAGTAGTAGTCCTACTGACTCTATATTACACTGAGTAGTAGTCCTACTGACTCTATATTACACTGGGTAGTAGTCCTACTGACTCTATATTACACTGAGTAGTAGTCCTACTGACTCTATATTACACTGAGTAGTAGTCCTACTGACTCTATATTACACTGAGTAGTAGTTCTACTGACTCTATATTACACTGAGTAGTAGTCCTACTGACTCTATATTACACTGAGTAGTAGTCCTACTGACTCTATATTACACTGGGTAGTAGTCCTACTGACTCTATATTACACTGAGTAGTAGTCCTACTGACTCTATATTACACTGAGTAGTAGTCCTACTGACTCTATATTACACTGGGTAGTAGTCCTACTGACTCTATATTACACTGAGTAGTAGTCCTACTGACTCTATATTACACTGAGTAGTAGTCCTACTGACTCTATATTACACTGGGTAGTAGTCCTACTGACTCTATATTACACTGGGTAGTAGTCCTACTGACTCTATATTACACTGAGTAGTAGTCCTACTGACTCTATATTACACTGGGTAGTAGTCCTACTGACTCTATATTACACTGAGTAGTAGTCCTACTGACTCTATATTACACTGAGTAGTAGTCCTACTGACTCTATATTACACTGAGTAGTAGTCCTACTGACTATATATTACACTGAGTAGTAGTCCTACTGACTCTATATTACACTGGGTAGTAGTCCTACTGTATGACTCTATATTACACTGAGTAGTAGTCCTACTGACTCTATATTACACTGAGTAGTAGTCCTACTGACTCTATATTACACTGAGTAGTAGTCCTACTGACTCTATATTACACTGAGTAGTAGTCCTACTGACTCTATATTACACTGGGTAGTAGTCCTACTGACTCTATATTACACTGGGTAGTAGTCCTACTGACTCTATATTACACTGAGTAGTAGTCCTACTGACTCTATATTACACTGAGTAGTAGTCCTACTGACTCTATATTACACTGAGTAGTAGTCCTACTGACTCTATATTACACTGAGTAGTAGTCCTACTGACTATATATTACACTGAGTAGTAGTCCTACTGACTCTATATTACACTGGGTAGTAGTCCTACTGTATGACTCTATATTACACTGAGTAGTAGTCCTACTGACTCTATATTACACTGAGTAGTAGTCCTACTGACTCTATATTACACTGAGTAGTAGTCCTACTGACTCTATATTACACTGAGTAGTAGTCCTACTGACTCTATATTACACTGAGTAGTAGTCCTACTGACTCTATATTACACTGGGTAGTAGTCCTACTGTATGACTGTCACAGTTCCCTCAGCCAGAACCCAGAAGCAGACCAGGACAAGGAGAGTTGAACGAAAGTGAGGGTTTATTCGGATAACAACAAAAAGGTGCAGAGTAATCCAGGGACAGAGCGGGCGGCGTGGATGAGTAGTTGGGGGTGCAGCACTAGGTCCAGTGGTGGCTCGGCAGCCGCCGACCATCAGGCAGAGGTGGGGTGAAGGTTCCGGACGTGTGACTGTAGGTGGAACAAAAACGGAGGTAAGGACACAAAAACTCAACAAAGTACAAAACAACAAACTCACGCAAGATACTCTGAACTGATACACAGTACACCTACTGTTCATGGCTAACGATCCGGCAGGAACTGGATGTTTGGCCAGAGCCTAAAAAGGGTGATGATGAGGGCCAGGTGTGCAGATTGCTGACGGGATGCAGGTGCAGAAAACAAGAGAGCTCCCCGGGGAGCGTTCCGAACCCTCGGGAAACTGGAGACTACGAAACACAAAAACTAGTCACCAGACAGGACCCGACTCAGACTGCCGGGATCGCTACAGTACCCCCTCCGACGAACGCCACCGGGCGGACCTCCCGGAGCGCCAGGATGGAGGCGTGGTAGAAATCCCTGATGAGGTCAGCATCAAGGACCTGTCGCCGCGGAATCCAACTCCTCTCTTCCGGACCATACCCTCCCAGTCCACGAGATACTGGAAACCCCGGCCCCTGCCGTCTGGAATCCATGATGCGACGCACCGTGTAGGCAGGACCACCTCCGATCATCCGAGGAGGAGGAGGAGGGAGGCGGAGGAGGCAACAGAGGACTGAGGAAGACAGGCTTGAGGCAGGAGACATGAAAGGTGGGATGGACTCTGAGCGTCCTCGGTAGTTTGAGTCGAACTGCCACCGGATTGATCACCTTCTCCACCACAAACGGACCAATGAACTTCGGTAACAACTTCCTAGACTCAGTCCGTAACGGAAGATCCCGTGTGGCCAACCAAACCCTATCTCCAATGGTATAGGTGGGAGCGGGGATCCGGCGACGATTCGCCTGGAGCTGATACCGATCCGAACCTCTAAGGAGTGCCTTTCTGGCCCGATGCCAGGTCCGGTGGCAACGAGAATATGAGCCTGAACAGAAGGCACTGAGAGCTCCTTCTCCTGAGAAGGGAACAGGGGAGGTTGGTAGCCATACAGGCACTGGAAGGGAGACATCCCAGTGGCAGATGTAGGGGAGAGTATTGTGGGCATACTCAACCCAAGGCAACTGAGAGGCCCAGGAGGTGGGGTTGGAAGAGACCAGACAGCGTAGCGTGGATTCCATCTTCTGGTTGGCTCTCTCCGCCTGACCATTGGATTGGGGGTGAAAACCAGATGTGAGACTGACTGTAGCTCCAATGGCCAAACAGAAGGACTTCAGACAGCAGAGGTAAACTGAGGGCCACGGTCGGAAACGATATCACTGGGCAAACCGTGGACCCTGAAAACCTCCCTAACCAGGATCTCGGACGTCTCCGAGGCAGAGGAAGCTTGGCAATAGGCACAAAGTGGGCGAACTTGCTGAATCTGTCCACGATAGTCAGAACGACCGTGTTCCCCTCAGAAGCGGGCAACCCCGTGACGAAGTCCAGGGCCAGATGCGACCATGGACGCCCGGGGAATAGGAAGGGGGTGAAGTAGTCCAGAGCTGGGCCGATTGGTACTCTTATTCTGCGCACACACTGGACAGGCAGCAACAACCCCCGAGTATCCTCGGCCATGCAGGCCACCAAAAACGTCTGCGAAGAAACGCCATTGTCCGAGCCACGCCAGGGTGACAAGCCATCTTGCTGGCGTGGGACCATTTGAGGACAGCAGGACGAACCGACTCAGGCACAAACAACCGACCGGGTGGACCGCTACGGGACCGGGCTGAGTCCAAGGGCACGCCAGCACCTCCTCCTCAATCTTCCACATCACTGCTCCCACGACGCAGTTCCGGGGGAGAATAGTCTCGGTCTTGGACCCACTCTCCTCCGTCTTGGAGAACATCCGGGACAAGGCGTCCGCCTTGCCGTTCTTAGATCCAGGTCGGAACGTCAGGGCAAACTTGAATCGTCCGAAAACAACGCCCACCTGGCCTGGACGGGGAGTTGAGACGTTTAGCCGATTGCACGTAAGCAAGATTCTTGTGGTCAGTCCAGACAATAAACGGTTGCTCCGCCCTCCAACCAGTGGCGCCACTCCTCCAAGGCAAGTTTCACCGCGAGAAGCTCCCGGTTACCCACATCGTAATTCCTCTCAGCAGGCGAAAGGCGACGAGAGTAGTAGGCGCAGGGATGGAGTTTACTGTCCGTGGAGCATCGCTGCGACAGGATGGCGCCAACTCCCACATCAGACGCGGTCCACTTCAACGACTGAACTGACGGGCCGTGTCCGGTTGAGAGAGAATCGGTGCGTTGGTGAATCGCCTCTTCAAATCCAGAAACGCTCGATCCGCCTCCGGATTCCACTTGAAGGTCCTGATACTGGAAGTCAAGGCAGTTAATGGAGCGGCCACACGGCTGTAATCCCGGATGAATCTGCGGTAGAAATTCGCAAACCCCAAAAATCTCTGGAGTTGCAATCTCGTACCGGGCTGGGCCCATTCCAGAACCGCTCTAACCTTCTCCTGATCCATCCTAATCTCACCCCTGGAGATGATGTACCCGAGAAAGGATGTAGTGTGGGCGTGAAACTCGCACTTCTCGGCCTTCACGAACAGGCGATTCTCCAACAATCGCTGCAGAACCTGCCGGACATGCTGGACGTGGTCGGAAGGTTCCTTCGAGAAGATCAGAATGTCATCCAGGTAAACAAACACGAAGAGACCGATCCATATCTCTCAGGACGTCGTTCACCATACTCTGGAATACCGCTGGAGCATTGGTCAGTCCAAACGGCATCACCTGATACTCAAGTGACCCATCGGGTGTATTGAAACCCGTCAACCACTCGTCCCCTCTCTGATCCGGACCAGGTGATACGCATTGCGAGGTCTAGCTTGGTGAACACCGTAGCACCCTGTAAGGAGTCGAAGGCAGAACTCATCAAGGGCAGGGGATACTTGTTCTTGACCGTGATGTCATTCAACCCCCGATAATCAATACACGGTCGAAGAGAGCCATCCTTCTTTCCCACAAAGAAGAATCCTGCCCCCCAGGGGTGATGACGAGGGACGAACGAGACCAGCAGCTAGGGACTCCTTGATGTAGGTCTCCAACGCCTCACGTTCAGGTCGGGAGATACTGTATAACCTTCCCTTGGGGTAGACAGCTCCAGGAACCAGGTTGATGGCACAATCATATGGTCGGTGGGGAGGGAGTGACAGAGCCTTCTGCTTACTGAAAACTTCCCCCCAAATCGTGATATGTCTCGGGGAACCAGGGACAAATCTGGAGGTTTAGCCTCAATCACCTGACTGGGAACCGAATGGGGGCAGGCAGTCTTGAGACAGTTAGCATGACAATCCAGGCTCCAACTCGTTACCTTCCCCGTCACCCAATCGAACGTGGGATTGTGTTCCTTCAGCCAGGGGTAACCAAGGACCAGAGGAACATGGGAAGACGGCAGAATGAAAAATGAAATCATCTCAGAATGATTCCCTGACAACCGCATCTTAACCGGTTCAGTCCTCATCGTGATACGTGCCAGACTACTGCCGTTCAGAGTGGTCGCCTCAATGGCTTCCGGCAATTGCTCCTTGGAAAGCCCCAGCTGTTCCACCAACTCGGCATCAAGAAAGCTTCCATCGGCACCTGAATCGATAAAAGCGTTAAGCGCTAAGCTCTGATTCCTGTTCACAAGGGTAGCCGAAGCGGGTCTGACAGAGGTACTGAGAGGTTGAAACTGGCTCGCTAAAAGTCCTCCCAACTTTAGCGAGCCGGGCAGTTTGACGACCGCCGGGAGCAAGTGGAGATGTAATGTCCCGAGCGACCACAGTAGAGGCAGCAGTTGGTCCTACGTCTATGTTGACGCTCCTCCTTGGTTAACCCGTGCCGCCCCACTTGCATGGGTTCAGAATCGGGAGTGAGGTCCTCTCCACTAATCCTTTGTGGTGAGAGAATGATCGACGTGTTCTGGTCCACCACCCGACCCGACTGGGAACTGAGAAGCTGATCGATTGGACGGACCCCATTGCTTCTCCCTCCTTCGCTCTCGGACTCGATTATCCACCCGAATAGACAAGGCTACCAAGCTGTCCAGGTCACTAGGCTCCGGATAGGAGATCAACTCATCCTTGAGCTGCTCCGACAGACCCTGGTAAAAGGCCGCTTGCAAAGACTCCTCGTTCCACCCACTCTCCACAGCCAACGTCTTGAACTCGATCACGAAGTCGGCCACGCTACGCAGTTCCTTGGTGAAGAGAAAACAGGCGCCTAGCTGCGTCCCTCCCTCGGACGGAATGGTCGAAGAGCTTCCTCATCTCGGCCGTGAACCCCTGGTATGAAGCCATGCAGGGATCCTGTCGTTCCCCAAACGGCTGAAGCCCACTCCAGCGCTCGACCACGCAGCAACTCAATCACAAAGGCTATCCTAGCCTTGTCTGTGGCATAAGAGTAGGGCTGTAGATCGAACACTAATCCACACTGCATAAGGAAGGAACGGCATCCTCCCAGCTCCCCCTCATATTTATCCGGCGTCGGAACCTTGGGCTCACGGAGGGACACAACTTCCAAAGCGGCAGGCGAGATGGGTGAAACCGGTAGTGGATCCTCCACCGGACACTGGCGTTGGTTCTGGACCTCCATCAGGCCGGTAGAAAGGTTCCGAACTGACAACGCGATCTCCTGTAGTACCGTGCTATGATGGCCCAACATCTTCTCCTGCTGGGTAATGGCATGGCGAACGGAGTCCAGGTCCGCTGGGTTCATAATTGGCCGGATCGTTCTGTCACAGTTCCCTCAGCCAGAACCCAGAAGCAGACCAGGACAAGGAGAGTTGAACGAAAGTGAGGGTTTATTCGGATAACAACAAAAAGGTGCAGAGTAATCCAGGGACAGAGCGGGCGGGCGTGGATGAGTAGTTGGGGGTGCAGCACTAGGTCCAGTGGTGGCTCGGCAGCCGCCGACCATCAGGCAGAGGTGGGGTGAAGGTTCCGGACGTGTGACTGTAGGTGGAACAAAAACGGAGGTAAGGACACAAAAACTCAACAAAGTACAAAACAACAAACTCACGCAAGATACTCTGAACTGATACACAGTACACCTACTGTTCATGGCTAACGATCCGGCAGGAACTGGATGTTTGGCCAGAGCCTAAAAAGGGTGATGATGAGGGCCAGGTGTGCAGATTGCTGACGGGATGCAGGTGCAGAAAACAAGAGAGCTCCCCGGAGCGTTCCCGAACCCTCGGGAAACTGGAGACTACGAAACACAAAAACTAGTCACCAGACAGGACCCGACTCAGACTGCCGGGATCGTTACAATGACTCTATATTACACTGGGTAGTAGTCCTACTGTATGACTCTATATTACACTGAGTAGTAGTCCTACTGACTCTATATTACACTGGGTAGTAGTCCTACTGACTCTATATTACACTGAGTAGTAGTCCTACTGACTCTATATTACACTGAGTAGTAGTCCTACTGACTCTATATTACACTGGGTAGTAGTCCTACTGTATGACTCTATATTACACTGAGTAGTAGTCCTACTGACTCTATATTACACTGAGTAGTAGTCCTACTGACTCTATATTACACTGAGTAGTAGTCCTACTGACTATATATTATAGTGAGGAGTAGTCCCACTGTATGACTTTATATTACTGATGTTAATTGTTACAGTATTACACACACACACACACACACACACACACACACACACACACACACACACAGAGAGAGAGAAAACAAATAGACAGTGACAAGCACACACACTTGTCAAGAGATAGATGGAACCTGATGTTCTCTCACCTGATGTTAAAGGAGGAAGATTGTGTTTATGTGACCTCTGAGAGTTTCATGTTCTGTGTCTCGGTCAGTCACATTTCCACCGAGTGAGACGAAAGCCAGGCTATATTCATGGAATGGATTTACATGGAGCTTTTCAAAGTCTTCACATGACTTGCACTGTATATGGGTCAATCTCACAACTAGTATTAGCTCCCAGAGCCGCTGCAGCGGGCTAACACAGTCGGGTGGTGGACAGCAGACCTGGATTTAATCCAGTCAGTCACAGTTACATTTTTGCTTTGAAAATCAAACCTGTGTTCAACGACTGTTTTCGGACTCATTCTGTTTGAGTTGTAATGTCCTATAGATCTCTGCCGGGGGGGGACGACGACTGCTTTTAGCAGTCCTCCAAGGTCCTTCTATCTCACTGTACTGCTTCCACACAGTCGATTCCTCAGCCTCATTACTTTTGCAAAGTTGAAAATACTTTCCCCGCATGATGTTTTTACAGAGGGAAACTGGATGGGATGCAAATGAGAAATGCTGCTTACAATGAAAGACGCTACACAGAACGTCTGCCTCTCAGAATGCTCTGGAGACAAAAAGGGGTCCCCTAAATGGGCAGACATTTTGTCCAGAGGTGATCTCATTGGATAGAAAGGGGCACACCTCCCCCATGAGCATATATACTGAACAAAAATATAAACGCAAAATGCAACAATTTCAACAATTTTATTGAGTTACAGTTCATATAAGGAAATCAGTCAATTGAAATAAATTCACTAGGCCCTAATGTATGGATATCACATTTACTGGGCAGGGGTGCAGCCATGGGTGGGTCTGGGAGGGCATAGGCCCACACACCCACTGGGGAGCCAGGCCCAGCCAATCAGAATTAGTTTTTCCCCACAAAAGGGCTTTATCACAGACAGAAATACTCCTCGGTTTAATCAGCTTTCCGGGTGACTGGTCTCAGACGATCCCGCAGGTGAAGAAGCCGGATGTGGAGGTCATGGGCTGTCGCATTACACATGGTCTGCGGTTGTGAGGCCGGTTGGATGTACTGCCAAATTCTCTAAAACAACGTTGGAGGCGGCTTATGGTAGAGAAATGATCATTCAATTCTCTGGCAACAGCTCTGGTGGACATTCCTGCAGTCAGCATGCCAATTGTATGCTCCCTCAAAACTTGAGACATCTGTGGCATTGTGTTGTGTGACAAAACTGGCCTTTTATTGTCCCCAGCACAAGGTCCACCTGTGTAATGATCATGCTGTTTAATCAGCTTCTTGATATGCCACACCTGTCAGGTGGGTGGATTATCTTCGCAAAGGAGAAATGCTCAGTAACAGGGATGTTAACAAATTTGTGCACAACATTTGAGAGAAATAATATTTTTGTGCGTATGAAAGATTTCTGGGATCTTTGAAACATGGTACCAACACTTTACATGTTGCGTTTATATTTTTGTTCAGTATAGTTTGCCTAAAACTAGAGATTGGTGTGGCTTCATGAGATATTAGCGTCCATAGTGTATCTTTAATACAATACAACAACGATATACAGGATTCTAACCCGAACGTAGAAGATGGTGTCTAATGTAAAGCCGTTAGAACAGTTTAAACACCAATATGTATGAGCTTTAACAATTGCTGATTGTGGTAAACTAATGGAAATGGCCAAAAATTAGGCAAGCTACTTCCTTTCCGACAAGAGACGTCAATGCCATACTCTCAACCAAAGACAGACTGGATGCTGATCTCTTTATGGCCTTCTCCAGTCTGATTAAAGGGGACATCTACAACAAATCACAGAAGTATTTTAAATGATGAGCTCTGAGCTAAATCCAGACCCTGTTCCTTGTCAGGACTACCCTAGGTGCTTTACATAATTTAGTATTGAACTTTTTAGAGTAAAATCATAGAGAGATGTTTACCCTTCCGGCCTACAAAGGAAGGCAGCCATTTTGGAACATCTTAGGCCTCGTACTGTAACTGTACACAGGTATAGCATCCAACTCGTAGCAACCTGATGCAAAGCATGAGAAAGCAATGGGAATGTCAAAGCGTCACAATCCCCCCCAAAACGTTGTCGTGACTAGATCTCCCCTCAGCTTGAGGTGTTGTTTGTTTGGTCAAGCAGGTGTATCAGGCATGAGTGAGTCTTACAGCTCTGGAGTCTTAAAATACCATAATGAAGGTTTGTCCTGATATCATCCTCAGACTGATGCATTTCAGTTGGCCACTGGCACTTACATGAAACAAAATGTCTCCGTGAGTCTGTTTGTTTCAAAATAGAAAAACATTTACACCATCACTAGTGTGGAGTTCGACCGGGAGACTCATGGGCGTCGTCCAGGGTAGGGGAGGGAATGGCCGGCAGGGATGTAGCTCAGTTGATAGAGCATGGCGTTTGCAACGCCAGGGTTGTGGGTTCGATTCCCATGGGGGGGGCAGTATAAAAAAAAATATGTATTCACTAACTGTAAGTCGCTCTGGATAAGAGCGTCTGCTAAATGACTAAAATGTAAATGTAAATGAGTTTCTACAGCTATACTATCGAGTGTTCCACCATTGGAAGAGGGAGAAGAGTAGACTACTGTAGACTATATCCCTAATAGTTACAGCTTTTGTTATCATCAGGTCAGATGTCTCCTTGTCCTCTTTTGCTATAGATAAACACCTGACACAAAGCCAAAGTACACAGTGGAGGCTCTTGATGAGCGTCATGTTTTATTTGTGAAAAGCGGCCCCATTGTCCCATAAGTCACCTCACACAGCACTCTTCTTCTGCAGCGCCTCACTGACTCTGTCCTATTGCGTTAGTGTCACCGGCCTTTAAAGCACTTAGCTTGTGTTCCCAGTGTCCTCTGTGGCTGAGCGAAACATCCACTTGGAAGTCCAAGGGAACTTTGAAGCCTTCGCCCGCACAGAGGGATGTGCATTTATATGTATACCCCTTTATGGATGGTTTATATATAGAGAATCAAGGTATTTTCTAGAAATAACAAGAACATACAGTGGCTTAGTATTCTATTAAAACTGCTTTTCCTATTTAAAAAAAACGGGAGTAAATCATAGAATCCTAATGTTCTCTTCAGTTATTTTTCATTAATCGTTACATAATAGAGTTGACTCTGTTCTTGACCCTATTAGCTGATGATACTGTAGCGGCACATAGCCTTCTGGGAGTCAAGGTGTAGCTTCTGGGAGTCAATATGTAGCTTCTGGGAGTCAAGATGTAGCTTCTGGGAGTCAAGATGTAGCTTCTGGGAGTCAAGGTGTAGATTCTGGTAGTCAAGATGTAGCTTCTGGGAGTCAAGGTGTAGCTTCTGGTGGGCAAGGTGTAGCTTCTGGGAGTCAAGGTGTAGCTTTTGGTGGGCAAGGTATAGCTTCTGGGAGTCAAGGTGTAGCTTCTGGGAGTCAAGATGTAGCTTCTGGGAGTCAAGGTATAGCTTCTGGGAGTCAAGGTTTAGCTTCTGGGAGTCAAGGTGTAGCTTCTGGGAGTCAAGGTGTAGCTTCTGGGAGTCAAGGTGTAGCTTCTGGGAGTCAAGGTTTAGCTTCTGGGAGTCAAGGTGTAGCTTCTGGGAGTCAAGGTGTAGCTTCTGGGAGTCAAGGTGTAGCTTCTGGGAGTCAAGATGTAGCTTCTGGGAGTCAAGATGTAGCTTCTGGGAGTCAAGGTGTAGCTTCTGGGAGTCAAGGTATAGCTTCTGGGAGTCAAGATGTAGCTTCTGGGAGTCAAGGTGTAGCTTCTGGGAGTCAACATGAAGAGGGAAGACAGTAACAAAATGGGTGGATAAATTAAGATACAGTAGTGCACTCAGGCCGTATACCACTGGAAAAAAAAGGTTTAACAGGGTGGTTCTCCCATAGACACTAATGCAATAGCAGCTGGGTCTGGTCTGCTTAGTTCATTGACTGTAATGTAACCAGAGAAAAGGAGGGAGTGGGGTGGCTCACTCTTCCGTCTCTGACAGTAGGTTACCTGACTGGGTGGTGTTCAGTAGAAAACGTTTTCAAACCTTTTGAAAAGGGGAGGTACTACCTGAACTTGTCCAATAACAACGCGACGTTGAGCCCTACTGAACATCACCCAGTCTCTGTCCCTCACCGACTGTAGCTTGAGGAAAGAAAACGTCACTGTCATCTCACCTTGGCAGGTTGGCCTTTACGAGTAACTTTCTGTCTGACCCTCAGGGGTTTTAAATTGACAGCAATGACTCTTCAGTTGTGCTATCTCGCAGAGCATAGGCTCTCTTGATAATGGTTAGCTTGGAAATCTATACAGATACCTTTATGTATGGTGAACTTCGGATGACAATCTCTCTCATTTGAGTTTGCATGTGAGAGAACAGGAGAAATTCCACAGAGTTTAAAGAGACAGTGTAAAGATAGAACGTTGTTGTTAAATGGTGAATCTCTATTATAGAGCGTCCTCTGGATCACAACATCAAACACTGGTAACATGATCTGCACACTGCCCAGCTGTGGTAGACCGTTCCAGAGACTCCAGTAGTCATTCACATCCCAGGAAACACAAACATGCATGAAGTCACTCTAACTTCAGTTCATTGCCTCCACCACTTCTTAAAAGGCCCAGTGTAGTCAGAAACGTGATTTTGCTGTGTTTTATATATATTTCCACACTATGCGTTTGGAATAATACTGTGACATTTTGAAAATGATGAGAATGCCCTTTTAGTGTAAGAGCTGTTTGAGAAGACCTCCTGACATCACCATGCGGTAAATTAGTTATAAACCAATAAGAAAGAGAGTTACAAACCTCTGCCAATGACAGCTAATTTCCTGTTTTCCCCTCCTCACTCAGACCACTCCCAGACAGTCCTAGTAAAACTTTTGCTTGAGAAATTGCCGTTTGCTAAGAAGCTATTTTTGTTTCTTTTTGACCATTTTAATTGAAAACAATCACAGTAAAGTACTTAATTGTTACCCAGAAATGATTTGATATTGAGATCAAAATGGCTGCATTGGACCTTTAAACTCTGGGTTGTTGTTTTCTTTCTTCCCCAAAATGAAAACAAAGTTAGTGCCAAGCTAGCCGCTGTTTATTGTTTTATACAGAACAGAATGCAATAACTTTTGAGTTGAAATATGACATGAGGTTTTATCATGATGGTGACTGTATCCTTGGTGCTCCCTGAACAACAGTATTCCATTCAGAGAACTACTTGGATAGTGTCTGATATATTGCGTGTGAATGACAGACTCAAAAACAACACCCTTGGTTGGTTTTTCTCGTTCAACCTTTTGACAAGGACATATCATCTTAGGGAAAGGACTAGGATAAAGATGGTGCTGCTGTCCTCTCTGATGCACTCTCACAGCCTGTAATAAATGTAATAGCTGTTGTCATAACAACAACAACAACTGATGTAAATATTATTTTCTGAAATTATCTGAATTGTGTTATTCAAACTAACCATGGCTAACATGTCAGCTCTGGCTTACTAGCAAATGCTAAATTCCTACTTATATGTTATGATTTTGATAATATGTCTTGCAATTAGTGTCAATGTAAGAATTAAGCCTTCAGTCCCAAAACCGGGGACTTTCTAGGCTGGGTATCAGTAGAACAAATAATAATATGGATACATTTCAGTGAAAACACAAACACTCTCTCAATATCCTCTCTTTACAACAGTCCTCCACTTCCTGTTGAAGTATGGGACATGGACACAGAGGGTTATGCTATTACAACCAAAGGGCAACATATTCCCAGGAAGAGGAATCTGATAAACTATGCTGCCAGTTTCTCAAGGGGAGAGGGGGATGGGGGAAGAGGTCCATTGGACGGGAATGGGGCCAGATCCCTGGAGGAGATTCTGACACAAAACTAGGAATATAACTTGGGCATCAGCGTGTTGAACCACTACAATAATTCTCAAGCAACAAGTCAATACAGACTAATTAGACTATTAGCAAACATTTGTGAACTGTTCGCATTGTTGAACACACGTCTGGTTGAATCTCTACTTTATATTTATAGCAAGACAAGCATTGAAAAGTATGAAATTAGTTAAATGATATTGGTGTTGATACCCCTCACCCCAGTCTGTAAATGAAAATATTTGACTGACATCTCTGCAGTGACTCAGTGAGAAAACATCAATGAACTGTATTAATGTGGATTTGCTTCTGTCTCCTTTTGGGACCCCCTAATCACTGTCCAATGTGCTGTGATGTCAGCGTGTTTATGTGTAGTTGTAATGTCTGAGGCTACTGTGAAGGAAGTGGGCATGGGCCCATGCAAGCAGCCCTGGAATTTCAAAGACAGGAAGGCCTGTTGATAAGAATCACACCAGACAGCCTGTGCTCCAAACACCCTTAGACTAGAACATTATACAATGGTTTCTAATGGGCAGAATGCCCTGTTAAGTAAACATAAGGCTACTTTAAGATGTTTTTCCTTGTCAACATATTTGGTTCCATGTACATGGATATTTATCAGTATAACCACTACAACTACAGTATAAATACATTCTGTAAAATATCTAATGAACTCGGTGGTCAACATAAAAAAAAAAATGTTTTCTAAGTTTCTAGGGTACTTATCATTTGTTAAGTTTCTAGGGTAGTTATCATTTTCATTCACAATGGAGCGCCTGCTTACCCATTCTAAAACCCAGACTTTGAATAATATGAATAAAGTAATAGATGACACTATGATTATCGTTTGACTCTATGACCAACTATAGACTGTGACTGGGTCACTTTATGATACACTTTCTAGTGACTTAAATGTCTCAAACTAAGGGGGCTGTGTTTTGGTGGTAACCATGGCTACCTCCACTTATTATTTAAACTGTGTTTGTGTTTGTCATATTTCCACAGTGTCTTATAGTAGTTTGGAGGTAAGTGATCGTAACAATGACATTTTGTGATGCCATCTGTCAGAGAGAAGACTTGGTTCCCAGACCATGTATGGGAAAATGTGTGTTGTGTTGTCATATAGCCATGGGACTGAACTATTTCACATTTCCCAAGCTAATTTTAGAAACTCAAGTTCAACTATTCCTCTATAGGCTTGTCTGTCTTTGGGTTAGATCAACTTCTGACTGCCTGTTCCCTATGTCACACAACATTCTAACTAGGACTATTAAAGGTCCATCCGTAATATTGCCACACACAAATAGATTGTAATGTCTATGATACATTATATAGTAGTAAAGGAATAGTATTCCTTGAAAGAAAATTGAAAGTATTTGAATAATTTGAAAATCTATAAGGTTGCTTGTCTACTGAGTGTCTGGGCTTCAACAGCAGTGTGTTCCTGATTCACAACAGCTTCTCCTTCTTGGAGATTGCAAATGTAAACAACATAAGCCTAACCATGTCTCATGTCCCACAAGGTATCTGTTTTTGGTTTATGATCAGGTAAGAAAACTGTAGTAAGCTATGTTCCATACTGCCTGAGGAATACTGGAATGTACAGTTTTCTACATCTCTACCAGTATCTACTGTGTACTGTTTCTAAGAAAAAATGTTTACCTCAGAGATAAGATGAACACACTGACCAAGATAGAAAGACATGTCTGTTCCCTCTCTTACTGCAACCAAAGATACCATAACACCCTGACATGTCTGTCCCTCTCTTAGTTCAACCAAAGACACCATAACACCCCGACATGTCTGTCCCTCTCTTAGTTCAACCAAAGATACCATAACACCCTGACATGTCTGTCCCACCTCTTACATCTGTTTGTTTACGTTGTAGTTCGACAAGGATTTTACTTTGTTTACCTGCAGCAAGGCTTTTAAGAGTTTTACTGGCCCCACTTTACATTTAAAAGCCCTCTTTTACAAGTGCGGAGTACTTAGAGAGAGCGTTGTCTGTTGCCGTCTAAATGAACATCAATCAAAGAACCTAAATCCAAACCTATAATTAACTCTCCACCTCACCTCCTGCTCTCTCCACCTCTCAGAACTTCTCTTGACTAACAGGCGATGCCAAGACCCTACTAGTGGCAGAACACAGTCCTGTCTCACTTAATAATAATAATAATAATAATATGCCATTTAGCAGACGCTTTTATCCAAAGCGACTTACAGTCATGTGTGCATACATTTTTTTGTGTATGGGTGGTCCCGGGGATCGAACCCACTACCTTGGCGTTATAAGCGCCGTGCTCTACCAGCTGAGCTACAGAGGACCACACTTAGAGGGAGTAAATCAATCTAGTCCAAATAAACACTTTTCTTCCAATATTTCATCTTGAAACCTGTGCTGTAGGTGGGATGCAGATTGTCTTCAGGCGGTTAGTTGCAATGTAACACTTCTACAAAGCAGGAATCGTATGTTATTAAGTAAAGTCTCAATGGGGAATCTGCCATATGTCCCCCTTTTTAACATGACAAGAACCAGTTGTGTTTATGACATTAGTCCTGTCTGTGTCGTTGGGAAATAGAACTACATCCTGTCCAATCTTCTGTCTTTTCTCAGGGATCAGTGGAATCACATTGTATCTTGCCTCTGAAAATCTGGACATCAAATAAAAATGGCCATAGTTAGAGATGGAAACACCGGGATTACACGGTTTTACGGCTAAAATCTGTTTTCTCTCTGATTAATGTTCTATTTAGAATGTGCATACCGGTAGAGGGTTATCTGAACAGAAGAAAGCTGGATTCTTGAGTCACCTGCTCAATTTAGACATCTAAGGCAGTCAGCAGAACTAACAGTGTAGAACCAGTGAGCGGAACTAATCTCATCAAATATTAAACCTGGTTTGGAGACTGGTTCAGTGGTGCAGGATTCCCCTGGGACTCTACATAGACTATGAGAATAGGCAAAGCTTAGATTATAGAATGCAGTGTACAGGAAGTGAAACCTGGAGCAGCCATTTTGAAAGAGTAGGCTATGCCAAGAAGAAACCGACAGAAAGAAGGACAATGTTGTTTTGTGCCAACACTTCCATTTCAGACGTATAGATTAAACTCTAACAATGTAGCTGATGCATGCAAGGAGATAGGTGACATCAACATACTTTGTAGATCTTGTCAACAAGAAGCGTTTTCTAAACCACAAGAAACAAGGCCAACACTTCCTCTTTTAGAGTCTGTAGAGGACAGAAAAAAAACAGTTAACACAGCTCTTTGCAATGAAACTTCCTACCTCTACAGTATATATACAGTACCAGTCAAAAGTTTGGACACACCTACTCATTCAAGGGTTTTTCTTTATTTTTTACTATTTTTTACATTGTAGAATAATAGTGAAGACATCAAAACTATGAAATAACACATATGAAATCATGTAGTAACCCAAAAAGTGTTAAACAAATCAAAATATATGTTATATTTGAGATTCTTCAAATAGCCACCCTTTGCCTTGATGATAGCTTTGCACACTCTTGGCATTCTCTCAACCAGCTCCATGAGGTAGTCACCTGGAATGCATTTCAATTAACAGGTGTGCCTTCTTAAAAGTTAATTTGTGGAATTTCTTTCCTTCTTAATGCGTTTGAGCCAATCAGTTGTGTTGTGACAAGGTAGGGGGGGTATACAGAAGATAGCCCTATTTGGTAAAATACCAAGTCCATATTATGGCAAGAACAGCTCAAATAAGCAAAGAGAAACGACAGTCCATTACTTTAAGAAATGAAGGTCAGTCAATATGGAACATTTCAAGAACTTTGAACGTTTCTTCAAGTGCAGTTGCAAAAACCATCAAGCGCTATGATGAAACTGGCTCTCATGAGGACCGCCACAGGAATGGAAGACCCAGAGTTACCTCTGCTGCAAAGAATAAGTTCATTAGAGTTACCAGCCTCAGAAATTGCAGCCCAAATAAATGCTTCACAGAGTTCAAGTAACAGACACATCTCAACATCAACTGTTCAGAGGAGACTGTGTGAATCAGGCCTTCATGGTCGAATTGCTGCAAAGAAACCACTACTAAAGGACACCAATAAGAAGAAGAGACATGTTTGGGCCAAGAAACACGAGTAATGGACATTAGACCAGTGGAAAATGTATGCACTCACTAACTGTAAGTCGCTCTGGATAAGAGCGTCTGCTAAATGACTAAAATGTCAAATGTAAAAAATGGAAATTTGTCCTTTGGACTGGAGTCCAAATTTGAGATTTTTGGTGCTCATATGCTCAGCATATGTGGGAACTCCTTCAATACTGTTGGAAAAGCATTCCAGGTGAAGCTGGTTGAGAGAATGCCAAGAGTGTGCAAAACTGTCATCAAGGCAAAGGATGGCTATTTGAAGAATCTCAAATATACACAAAACACTTTTTTGGTTACTACATGATTCCATATGTGTTGTTTCGTAGTTTTGATGTCTTCATTATTATTCTACAATGTAGAAAATAGTACAAATAAAGAAAAACCCTGGAATGAGTAGGTGTGTCCAAACTTTTGACTGGTACTGTATATTGTAGTGATCCTCGCTATATGAGCCACGTTACAATTCCCACCAAGTGGGTTAACCCTATTGGCGCGATGCCTAGTGTGTTTGTGTTTAATGCCAGCGACCCGGGTTTGCTCTCCTGCCCCACCGTTCGCTACAATATATACTGTATACACAATACAATGCCATTTAGCAGACCCTTTACTCTATACCCTTTACCCTTTCATCCAAAAAGACCTACAGTGAGTGCAGAATATATTTGAGCATTATGGCCCCAGAGGGATTGAACCCACAACCCTGTCATTGATAAAGTCACACTCTTACCCTGGTGTTGTACCGCTCTGCTGGTCTTTCCCACAAGTTAATCTAAAGTTTTGGAGTGGGTAGAGGAGGTTGAGTTTTGAGCAGGTGGAGTTTTCAAAGGGAAGCAGTAATGGGGAGGGAGAAATGGGAACAGAAAAAGGAACATTCCAGACTTAGTCAGAGTGAAGTGCATTATCCGGGGGCGCCCGATGGGGTTGGCAGGCCCGTTGCACGTTACACAACGCCTCCAGTCAACTCCACCAGCGCCAGCTGAGGCTTTACTTAGCGGGATAAATATTTCATACGCCACCTTCCCCCTTGCATGGGCCTGTCATGGTGCGTTCCCTCTGACAACTAGGCACAACTCCACTTCTGGCCATAAGAGGATGCTGAAGTTTGCATAATTTAGACGGCCCATGCTGTGAATGGTGCCCCATCGCTTATCAAAAATGTATCAGATTTGAACTTCAGGGAGGTTGTATTTGGGACGGGCGTGGGTTGAAGAGCTAGTCCAGACAATAGATGTGTGTGAAGTCCAAAGTAGTAGTGTGACTCTGTCAAGAACTTTTCCTGTCCAAACCACTGGGAAGCTAACATGTGTGGATACTGTACATGCTAATGTGCGTGGATACTGTACATGCTAACGTGCGTGGATAATGTACATGCTAATGTGCGTGGATACTGTACATGCTAACCTGTGTGGATACTGTACATGCTAACGTGTGTGGATACTGTACATGCTAACGTGTGTGGATAATGTACATGCTAACATGTGTGGATACTGTACATGCTAATGTGCGTGGATAATGTACATGCTAACGTGCGTGGATACTGTACATGCTAACGTGTGTGGATACTGTACATGCTAATGTGCGTGGATACTGTACATACTAACGTGCGTGGATACTGTACATGCTAACATGTGTGGATACTGTGCATGCTAACGTGTGTGCCTGCACACATACAGTGCATGCGTGCAGGAAAGCAGAAACCTATGCATATTCAAAGGCATCAGCCAATAGGTTGGTTAATTGGAGCAAGCTAATCCACCCACTTGCAATACTGTGTACAGTATTAATGTAACTCTACTTGAAAGGAATACTTTTTTTACATCTATTTCCCATTGGAATGTTGAACTGTTGGTGTTTTTAGCAAAAGGAAACAGTTAAGTATCCAACCACTTCAAGGCTAGGATCTCTAAAGGGTCAGAAGCATAAAGGGGACTAACAAAATGGGCAAGCCTACTTCTCCTAACAGAAAAGCAGTCTGCACGACCAGTTTTATCAGCCTACTTCTCCTAACAGAAAAGCAGTCTGCACGACCAGTTTTATCAGCCTACTTCTCCTAACAGAAAAGCAGTCTGCACGACCAGTTTTATCAGCCTACTTCTCCTAACAGAAAAGCAGTCTGCACGACCAGTTTTATCAGCCTACTTCTCCTAACAGAAAAGCAGTCTGCACGACCAGTTTTATCAGCCTACTTCTCCTGACAGAAAAGCAGTCTGCACGACCAGTTTTATCAGCCTACTTCTCCTGACAGAAAAGCAGTCTGCACGACCAGTTTTATCAGCCTACCTCTCCTGACAGAAAAGCAGTCTGCACGACCAGTTTTATCAGCCTACCTCTCCTGACAGAAAAGCAGTCTGCACGACCAGTTTTATCAGCCTACTTCTCCTGACAGAAAAGCAGTCTGCACGACCAGTTTTATCAGCCTACCTCTCCTGACAGAAAAGCAGTCTGCACGACCAGTTTTATCAGCCTACCTCTCCTGACAGAAAAGCAGTCTGCACAACCAGTTTTATCAGCCTACCTCTCCTGACACAAAAGCAGTCTGCACGACCAGTTTTATCAGCCTACCTCTCCTGACAGAAAAGCAGTCTGCACGACCAGTTTTATCAGCCTACCTCTCCTGACAGAAAAGCAGTCTGCACGACCAGTTTTATCAGCACTAATAAAAACAAACATTCTCAATATAATTATTGCACCCACCTCGGCCAAGCCATGGCAGCCAATTGCACCAGAAACCTCACCACTCACCCCTTATCACAGTGGAGCAGTTAGGTAGTCACCATAACTAAATGGGCCTATGAAAGCAAATGGAGAAGCATGTGAAAATGGTGATAGCATAGTAGTTGAGCTGTGTGTTTATTAAACAGAGGTGCTGATTATTATGGAACAAAAGGCCAATTGACAGCAGTGGGCAGGGAGCCAGCGAGGACAGCTGCAGTTAGACAGGTCAAGGTGAAACAGGCCAAGAGTAGTGGAGAGGACAACTAGTGGAGAGGAAGACTAGTGGAGAGGAAGAGTAGTGGAGAGGAAGACTAGTGGAGAGGAAGACTATGAGAGAGGAAGACTAGTGGAGAGGAAGAGTAGTGGAGAGGAAGACTAGTGGAGAGGAAGACTAGTGGAGAAGAAGACTAGTGGAGAGGAAGAGTAGTGGAGAGGAAGACTAGTGGAGAGGAAGACTAGTGGAGAGGAAGACTAGGAGAGAGGAAGACTAGTGGAGAGGAAGAGTAGTGGAGAGGAAGACTAGTGGAGAGGAAGACTAGTGGAGAGGAAGACTAGGAGAGAGGAAGACTAGTGGAGAGGAAGACTAGTGGAGAGGAAGACTAGTGGAGAGGAAGACTAGTGGAGAGGAAGACTAGTGGAGAGGAAGAGTAGTGGAGAGGAAGAGTAGTGGAGAGGAAGACTAGTGGTGAGGAAGAGTAGTGGAGAGGACGACTAGTGGAGAGGAAGAGTAGTGGAGAGGAAGAGTAGTGGAGAGGTGTAAGGAACATCTGAACACCTGCTGCATGGGAAAGTCTTTGGGAAAGTGTTTTAACTTCATTTCTAAATAATACTGTAGTGAATTCATTCTGGGGTTAGCCCGAATGGGAAAACTACGACACCGTGACTGTCAGTTTAACACCTTAGCCATTACGCGAAGAGATCTAAACCTCTTGATGAGGTTGTTGGTGTTTTACTAAAGACGCTAGAACAGGGATTGGCAACTCCAGTCCTCGGGGGCTGGATGTGATGTCACACTTTCCCCCACCCCTAGCAAACACAGCTGATTAAATTCTGATACGTTGATTATTGGTGTGTTAGCTGGGGCTGGGGCAAAAGTGTGACACTAATCAGGCCCCCGAGAACTGGAGTTGCCCATCCCTGTGCTAAAATATTATATCTGTGCACATGCTTCTGGTACAGGGCTCTCCAACCCTGTTCCTGGAGAGCTACCCTCCTGTAGGTTTTCACTCTAACCCTAATCTAGCACACCTGAATCAAATAATTAGCTGGTTGATAATCTGAATCAGGTTAGTTACAACTGGGTTTGGAGTTAAAGCCTACAGGAGGGTAGCTCTCCAGGAACAGGGTTGGAGTTAAAACCTACAGGAGGGTTGCTCTCCAGAAACAGGGTTAGAGTCAAAACCTACAGGAGGGTAGCTCTCCAGGAACAGGGTTGGAGTATAACCTACAGGACGGTAGCTCTCCAGAAACAGGGTTGGAGTTAAAACCTACAGGAGGGCAGCTCTCCAGGAACATGTTTGGAGTTAAAACCTACAGGAGGGTAGCTCTCCAGGAACAGGGTTGGAGTTAAAACCTACAGGAGGGTAGCTCTCCAGGAACAGGGTTGGAGTTAAAACCTACAGGAGGGTAGCTCTCCAGGAACAGGGTTGGAGTTAAAACCTACAGGAGGGTAGCTCTCCAGGAACAGGGTTGGAGTTAAAACCTACAGGAGGGTAGCTCTCCAGGAACAGGGTTGGAGTTAAAACCTACAGGAGGGTAGCTCTCCAGGAACAGGGTTGGAGTTAAAACCTACAGGAGGGTAGCTCTCCAGGAACAGGGTTGGAGTTAAAACCTACAGGAGGGTAGCTCTCCAGGAACAGGGTTGGAGTTAAAACCTACAGGAGGGTAGCTCTCCAGGAACAGGGTTGGAGTTAAAACCTACAGGAGGGTAGCTCTCCAGGAACAGGGTTGGAGTTAAAACCTACAGGAGGGTAGCTCTCCAGGAACATGGTTGGAGTTAAAACCTACAGGAGGGTAGCTCTCCAGGAACAGGGTTGGAGTTAAAACCTACAGGAGGGCAGCTCTCCAGGAACAGGGTTGGAGTTAAAATCTACAGGAGGGTAGCTCTCCAGGAACAGGGTTGGAGTTAAAACCTACAGGAGGGTAGCTCTCCAGGAACAGGGTTGGAGTTAAAACCTACAGGAGGGTAGCTCTCCAGGAACAGGGTTGGAGTTAAAACCTACAGGAGGGTAGCTCTCCAGGAACAGGGTTGGAGTTAAAACCTACAGGAGGGTAGCTCTCCAGGAACAGGGTTGGAGTTAAAACCTACAGGAGGGTAGCTCTCCAGGAACAGGGTTGGAGTTAAAACCTACAGGAGGGAAGCTCTCCAGGAACAGGGTTGGAGTTAAAACCTACAGGAGGGTAGCTCTCCAGGAACAGGGTTGGAGCGAAAACCTACAGGAGGGTAGCTCTCCAGGAACAGGGTTGGAGTTAAAACCTACAGGAGGGTAGCTCTCCAGGAACAGGGTTGGAGTTAAAACCTACAGGAGGGTAGCTCTCCAGGAACAGGGTTGGAGTTAAAACCTACAGGAGGGTAGCTCTCCAGGAACAGGGTTGGAGAGCCCTGCTCTAGTGTATTCAGTCATATGAATGTGAGAGGACACTGAGTGGGAGTACAGGCATGGTTGTGAATCTACTAAAGAGTCAAGGGGTCAAGTCTGGGATTATTTGCTTGCCAGTGAGTTGTGGAGTGGAGTGTTATTTTTGTGTTATCTAGCTGGCCTAAGCATAAATGAAATGTGCTACATCTAGCAGGCAGGTATATAATTACATGGCATAAGACATACTAACTTGATGTGGTAAAAAATGCAGTATGTCTAAACTCTGGCTGCATAAATTGCTAGAGCAGAAACAGACCGGTTACAAAGCAAAACCATTTTCATCATGCTAGATAGTTTGAAATTGCCCCCCACACTGAGTTCATTTCAAGATCGAAATAATCATTTAAAATATTGCCAAAACTTTCTCCTAAGACATGATGTCAAAATAAGATAACAGCTGCTACAGATGTATTTAATATATTTTTTCGTTCTTTCATTCTTGTACATTTAAGAAGCAAAACGTTATTCAGCAATAAAATACATGTGTAGTTCAATTGTCTGCCCCAACAAGACAAGAACAAAGCAGGTCTTCTTCCAGCTCAGAGAGGGATACCATACAATCCAACCATGTGATCGTGTGCCAATAGACACAGAAGGTAGAAGGTTAATATATCTCCATAGAAGGCAATGTTTGCCCGTTCCTAATTATTGTTGACATCCATGAAAATGAACCCTTAATCATCCTCCATGTAAGGTGAACCTACGCACCAGAAGGCTTGTCTGTTATTGTAGTGATATTGTCAGGGCATCACTAAACCCTACTCTCTAATTCTGCTCAAATTCTGGTAATTACTCAAAGTAAGGTTTTGGATCATGGCCGAGCCACTGCAAGGTCAAACGGGGACACCATCAATATCAACCAAGTTATAGAGGAGTCAGTTAATTATTTAGGCCTCTGTTGAGAATAGTGTTTTTCTGTTTAGTCTCATGCCCAAATAAATTAAAAGAGATACATTAGATGCTGTGGTGAATTTATCATGGCCATAATGTTTAAAGAATAACTTCCATTATGTTTACATGTCAGACACCACTGGGCACACCACATCATTTCAGCGTGGAGAATTACGTCATATTTAGTATGTAGATATTGATCAATAAGATTCCAACATATTTTCACCCACTCAAAAAGACAGCCAAAAGTTTGTTGAGTTCCCAATGTGTTATCACTATGATTTCAACGATTTAAAAGCACAACCAGATTCCAATGGAAAATCAATGTCTGATTTTTGCTTTAGTTGTCACCTAAATGTGTTATAACTCTGCTTTTAACCATTCTAAAACACACCAAAGTTCAAATGGGAATACAATGTCAGATCTTTTATTTATTTATACAACAACTTCATGTGTTATCACTGTGCTTCATCTAATAGCACAACCAAATTACCTGGATTGCAGTTAGTTGAGATTACATTAAAGTACATGGCGCAAGTTTATTTTAGCCATTGTGAAGATTTCCACAGACCTGCGACCCTGAACATGCACGCTTTCTACATAAGAAGACATTTATTGTTACAGTAACCTCCAAATGTGGCCATGGATGTGTTACTCATTTTAAGGTTGAATGAATACTGTTACATTAGTTTGTAAAATAGCCTTAACATTAGGCTATTTACCATATTGCAAAAGTGATATTGAATTGTGTTTGGTTATTAACGCAACCAAATATCAACATTTGAAGGAGATAGCTCAGATAGCTCCATCTGTGTCACTGAGTCTGACTTTAATTCCAGTTTGTCTACAAATTAATAATTGATATGTTGGATTCACGTCTCCATTTCAACAAAAAATCTAAGTTAAAGAATAGGACTTTGTTTTTGGTTGAGATAGAGACGTGAATCCAACATATTTATAATTAACTTGTAGATTCCATTTGAAATCAACCAAAGCTTGAAACCCCAAGGCCTATATGTATTGTGTATTTTTAGTTCAATCCTGGGCTGAATTTAAGCAATAGCTGTTGATGATATAAATAGCATCATTGATGATATATCATTATTAAAGTATGGTTGGTTACATTTCATTTTCTCTATTGAACGTACCCTTTTGAATTACTTCGATAGCAACAGTGAATCAATTAAGTGGAGATCTCTCAACAATCATTCTCATGATAGCACATTGGTACTAGTCAGTGACATCATAGCTAAGCAGCGCTGGGCTTGGTTAAAACCCGGATGGGAGAGCAAAGGGAAGCTGTAGATAGATCGACTCTCCAGTAGGAAGTGCTGCCCAGCCTATTGTTTTTTTCTTATAGTGGATATTACGTTGAAGATCTGACCTTATTTCAAAGGTACAAATTCAACATATTTTATACAAGGTTTGTCTATGTTGAAAATTGGTTACCATGATGACATACATAATCATGTGGTTGAAATTTTACCCTCAAAACAACAGTTGATTACTTTTTTCAAATCCAATGTATTTTCCACGTAAATTTCACGTCACTATAAGTTGACAAATTATGTTGAAACAAAGTCGATTTAACCTGTTTGTGCCCAGTGGGACATTAATATTGGTCAGACTCTGTAAAAACAAAAGGAGAAACAGACATCAGCTGACATCCCACTGGGCAAAAACTAGTTGAATCAACGTTGTTTCCACGTCATTTCAACCCAAAAATTCAATGTGATGACGTTGAATCAACGCGAACAACTGATTGGATTTGCATAAAGTCATCAAGGTAAGGGAATTTCGTATTTTTTTCACCCAGGTTTGAACTTAAATCCAATGACAGGGTGACATTTTTGGTTGATTTCACGTTGAATTCAAGTTAGTTGACAACTCAACCAAAAGTACATCAAAACTAGATGTTGAACTGACGGCTGTGCCCAGTGGGATGGCAAGTTCTTCTCCCTCGGTCTGTGTATCTTCAGTGTTCTCCTGCAATGTAAACCAGCTCTGATCTGCCCCGCCAGTGATTTGTGGCGTGTTCTCAAGATCAGTGGAGGACTGGAGGCCTCTGGATCAAGGGCTTATGGAAATGGCAACAGTCCTGTCTCATGTTCAGCCTCATGCACTAACGCTTGTTTTTCCCCTCTGGGATAGAGGACAGACCAGAGCAAATCAGAGCTGAGCCAGGAAGAAAAAGGACTCCCCCTGATACTGGCTGTTGTCTATCTACCCCCCGCTCCTCCTCTTTCTGTTCCTCCTTCTCCTAGCATCGCTAGCGCCCGTCTCTTGTTTGGATAAGTTAGTGGGGAGACGTCTGCTTGTTGCTGATGTATACCACCTGCCTTGGCCTCTCCCTGAACCTTCCTCCAGCTCCCACCACAGAGACATTCCACTGCCTTTTCTGGGCCTGTGTTTACACTGCAACAGATTACCCAGCACTCCCCTCTCTCTCTCTCTCTACTGGTTAAGGACAGGAGGACAAGGGGCTACTCCACCACCACTGCCTCGCTGCCAAGATCCTCCCACTCATAAAAACAGTCATGTTTATTAAACTGAAAATGGACTGAAACAAGGAGATACTACATGGACTCTTCCAATAAGGAACTTTAATTTTAGTTTTTTGTTGCAAAATGTTTTTCAACGTTTTCCATTGCGTGCCCTCATGAACACAACCCAGAGCCGAGGAGGGGTCAAAACAATTGGGGCTCACTAGCGAACATGACCTCGTCGTTACTGACCTTTCAGCAGTTTAATGACTGTTGATTTACACTTTATGTTCATTGTAAGCAATGGAAAAACTAGTAGTTTGGAAGTGTGTGCACCTAACCATGGACGCATGGCGAATGAAAGTGATCCGTGGATGAAAGAGAATTCGTTCACACTGTCTTGCAGACTCAGTACTCCATGCAATAGCTCCATTTCAGTTTATCCCAAGCTCATTGACGTCTGTCATCAGGATCTGACAGACTGTAACATTGGCTCTGTGTTCAGTCGAGTTTAGTGGAGAAACCACAGTTCAAAGTGGGTAGGGGTTCCTTTTTAGTAATACAAGTATATGTGCTTAGCTAAATGAGTTTAAGTTGAGTATGTTAGGCCTACCGTCCTCCTTTCAGGGTAGCCATGTTTGCTGTGACCACTGAGTGGTTAATATAACCATGTTAATAGAATCATCACAGGAAAACCCACAAAATAATAGGCACACAAAACACACCATCCCAATTCAATCCCTGGGTATACGGTATACAGACATTGTTTCTGTGTGGCACAGCCACAGCAGCAGCTGTTATCAATCGCGACCACCATCAGACTTTAATGGTCGTTCGGTCTCCATTACTGACCACACACACTGATACACCACACATCAAATACTTGGTCTTTACCAGAGAAGCACCACCTGGTGTTCGACCTCTCACCTATAGCCGAGGTTCTACTGCTACATTCTGAGTTAGATCTGGATTGTCCAAATGGTGGAACTGTCCCCAAAATGGGCTGCTTTTCTATGATCATTCAGAGCCTTCTCCCACTTTAAGGTCTCCCACTAAATCACCTTCTTTCACAGTATATAATTTAATATCTTCATTAACAGTATGTAATTTAATATCTTCATTAACAGTATATAATTTAATATCTTCATTAACAGTATATTATTTCATATCTTCATTAACAGTATATAATTTAATATCTTCATTAACAGTATATAATTGAATATCTTCATTAACAGTATATCATTGAATATCTTCATTAACAGTATATCATTGAATGTCTTCATTAACAGTATAACATTTAATATCTTCATCCGGTAGAGATGTCATTGTGAATTCTAAATGAACCCATCCTGTTGTGAACTGTTTTTCAACACCTCATAAAATAGTTGTGAGACCATGTGCACGGGCCTCAACACTTGTCTAAGCAATGGTAGGAACACACACATATGTACAACTGACTCTGATGCAATAGGCCTCTCCTTCCATTAAGACACTGAAGATAAGAACTTGACATTTATTTAAGGATCTCTTCAGTTGCATTATAGTTTTTTTTTTACATTTCTCCACAAGGAGTGGTTGATTGTCCCACGTGTTAACAGGCAACTCAGCTAAATGGCCATGAAGTGATAGTTGCTACACAGCGCCACCAAGTGGCAGAACATAAAAACATTACACAAATTAAAGAATAGAAAGCACTGCACCACTAACCTAACTGTGGTAGCCTTAGGCATGGTGGATATCATACCCTTTGTTGTAATGTGGTAAATTGAAAGAGTAAAGTACTTAATCTCCATCATTAATGTGGGCCTTTGACTCATAAACAACAACAAAACACCACATCGGTATTTATCCCGGATCCCCATTAGTTCCTGCCAAGGCGGCAGCTACTCTTCCTGGGGTCCAAACACATTAAGGCACTTACTTCACACATAAAACAAAAGATGAAACAGTACATCATGTAACATTATTACGCCAGTCCATATCTACAACACAAAATGTATAATACCACCATACAACAATTTTACAATGTACGTGTGTGTAGAGCGCGGAATCTCCTAGATCTCAGATTATGTAACAGTCTAATGTTATGCATGTGTAATATACAAAATCAATTTTAACATGCAGAAATTCAACTGGTTATTGACAAGAGTTTAATAGGAAATGGCCATGCATATGAATCTTAATTAGCTACACATGAAGTGTGCTATATTTAAGCAATAAGGAATGAGGGGCTGTAGTATATGGCCAATATACCACGGCTAAAGGCTGTTCTTAAGCACGACGCAACGCGGAGTGCCTGGATACAGCCCTTAGCTGTGGTATATTGACCATATACCACAAACCCCCGAGGTGCCTTATTGCTATTATAAACTGGTTACCAACGTAATTAGAGCAGTAAAAATTAATGTTTTGTCATACCCGTGGTTTACGGTCTGATATACCACGGCTGTCAGCCAATCAGCATTCAGGGCTCGAACCATCCAGTTTATAATCAAGTACAAACCCCAAAGAAATGAAGGCCTATTCCCTCTAGAAAATGTCAGTACAAATATCAGTTACATACAATTGTTAGCATACTTTAATAACCCAATGGGTGGGGTAACGTTAGTTCCATCATCATTTTCACCAAAAAGTGTAGGCTACAAGGCAGGAAGGCTACATTTTTGCTACCACATTGTGTTTTAAACATCTGTCTCCTCAATTTGCTGTTTGCGATAATCCCTCACCATTTTTCTCATGTCTTGGTATGGCTTGAGATCAGTTAATGTCAGTAACTTGTTTGTTTTGGGATCTGTCCCAATACATGTCCTGTAAAAGTTAGGAAGACAGTAAACCATTCTCAAAAAATAGTGGTCAAATAATTAATTTAATTAGTTAATTCATTTTAAAATGTTTACAGTTGGCGAATACTTTCCTGTTTGAAGAATTGTCAATCAGTCGGCTTTCTAAGCCTATTGCAATGTGACACAAAAAATACTGACACCGAATTGTCACATAGTTGCTAGCAATGTGTTATTTCAGTTCTGCACGTAAGGGAATACGAAAAATGTATTTTGTAAATAAACTAACAGTCATTTAGTAATATTTGAGCCCACGATTAATACATGAATGTGGCCTGTGTTTAAACAAACTCAGAAGCAGCCAATGAAACAACCACACATAACAACATTAGCTTAATATTTTTGGATTACTTTATAAAAGTAACACGTTAATTATGAATCATAAATAATGACTTATCAATATGAATAATCCAGTAACACGCTTACTTCTTCAGATGTTTCCCAATGGCCTTTCGCTCGTACACGGTTCCCTCCTGGTTCTTCACTGGGTCAACAAACATCTTGTTGGTGAGGGGACAAATCAGGTGTGAGGGTATGAACTTCTCAGTCAACTCTTCACCCAACAATTTCTGTAAGTTTAAAAGGAAAGGATTATCATACCCTGAATAAACTGTTACACAAAAAGGCTTGCTGTTAAAAGAAATGTATCTGAGAAACTGGTAACGTAGACTCTGATATGTCGGTTTTACATGGAAATCTCTGAAGAGTGAATCCACCTGTTTTTTACACACAAGAGCCCCTAATAAAATATGTAGCAGAGCTTACAAAAATAAGAACAATTAAATAAGTGCATTCACCTTCTCTCTGTCATCCAATGAATGGCCTGCAACTTCCTCTGTGTTTTTCTTGGCCTCTTCTTCATACTTGTATCTGCTGGTCAGGTATTCCTCTGCCAAAATACGTTTACAAGACATTTTAATTCAGATAAAATTAATGTAGGTATATGAATTCACTATACACTAATATATATAATACACTACTTTCATACTTTTCATTTTTTATTTTAGAATCAGAGTTAACACCACCTTTGTATACAGTGTGGTCATCAAACAACTTGAAGCCAACCTGTCCAGTGGATCTTGGGGTTCAGGAACGATGAGCTGATGAACTCCATCCACAGCATCCAAGATCTCTCTCATGGTTATGGGAGTATTGTAGCTGCGACCAAATATGTTGTGCCAGATACGACCCACACTGTTTATGTTACAGTGGTACACATTTGTCCACATTGAGGATTTTACATAACTGAAAAAAGCATCAATCAACTGGATAGAATTAGAACATGTATGACATAGGCAATAAGAATAAACACTGTCTTCCATGTTTTCATTGTGTAGAAGGATACAGGTGTGACAAAGCGCACAAGTGGAGGTTTGACGGGGTAGTCAGCCCCAAACTGACAGTACAACTCAAAGACTCCATCCTCATAAGGTGTATCAGGAGGGCCTTGCATGAGAATCTTCCAAAAATGCTGAAAGGTATGGAATCAGAGGGGCTAAATGTTTTAGACAATATTGTGCAAAATGATTCAAATAATAACCAACTGGTCATCTGGATGAGAGGTTGATTTGACCACTTTACAGTCAAGCAAAAACAAACCAATAACTTGAGGCTGTTACTGTCACGGTCCATATAGAGTATATCAAGCATTAACAATGTTATTATAAATCATTATGAAAAGTATATTTATACTAAGCGTTACCAGATCAATAACACTTAAAACAATACCCCAATAATGTTTACTTACTAAAGTCTGACTCTGAAGGCAAAACAGTGCAGAATGGGTGTGGGTCACAGTGCAGGCTCTTCAGCTCTTCCAGAAGGCGTTTGTCCTTCTCTAAAAAGCGGCCGCTCTTGGATTCCTGGATCTTCTTTTTCAATGCACTATTTTGTGACATATTAGTTTTGTTAGAGCAATAAAGTAGTGTACCTCAATTTCAACATTATATAAATGCTTCTTGAATAGTAGATAGTAGTGGAAGTAAATGACAGTTTGCAATGGAATTGGATCCCAGAATTAAATGCTGATAATGGAATTGCACTTACCTCTCTGTCCCAGTCACTTTATAATTTAGTCGACTTGGCAGAGCAACCTCTGGCTTCTCATCATAACCTCGGATGGCGAAGAGAGCAACTATAACTTTCTGTAGAGGCAAATGAGCATTGTTCAGTACAATTTAATATCAATGTTATTAACTTCCATATTTAAATAAAATAAAAATGTATTTGTCACATGCAACTTTACCGTAAAATGCTTGCTTACAAGCCCTTCCCAACGATGCAAAGTTTTAAAAATCATACAAATAGTAACACAAGAGGAATAAAATACACAATAATTAAGCTATATACAGGGAGTACCAGTACCAGATCACTGTGGAGCTATATACAGGGAGTACCAGTACCAGATCAATGTGGAGCTATATGTCCTCGACCACATCTTAAAAAGGGGTGCCAATAATTGTGGAGGGCACTGTATATAATACACTACTTTCATACTTTTCATTTTTGATTTTAGAATCAGAGTTAACACCATCCTTGTATACAGTGTGGTCATCAAACAACTTGAAGCCAACCTGTCCAGTGGATCTTGGGGTTCAGGAAGGATGAGCTGATGAACTCCATCCACAGCATCCAAGATCTCTGTCACACCCTGGCTCTGGGACTCTATATGTTGAGCCAGGGTGTGTTCATTCTATGTGGTTTATTTCTATGTTGGGGGTTCTAGTTTGTCGTTTTCTATGTTTGCCTTAGTGACTCCCAATCAGAGGCAACGAGTGTCAGCTGTTGGCTGGTTGTCTCTGATTGGGAGCCATATTTAACTGTCTGTTTTTCACTTTGTGTTTGTGGGTTTTTGTTCCGTGTTCGGTCATTGTCACCGTGGACGTTACGAGTCGTTTGTTGTTTTGTTTATTGTGTATATTATCACTGAAGATAATAAATAAACATGTTCGTTCATCACGCTGCGCATTGGTCTACTTCTCTCCCTGACGATCGTGACAGAAAAACCCACCGTACCAGGACCAAGCAGCGTGTCCAGGAACAGGCAGACTGGACATGGGAGGAAGCGCCAGGAAAGGAGATGGAGAGGCTGGCGATGGCCCAGGTGGGCAAATCGTGGTCCTGGGAGGACATGCTCGGGGGCAAAGGGCCATGGGCAAGGATTAAGGCCCTGGCGAGAGAGGAGCAGCGGCGTCAGCAGTGTCATCGTCGGAAGGACGAGAGGCAACCCCAAAAAAATTTAGGGGGGCACACGGCATGGGCGGCTGGGCAGCAGGAGGCTGCCACAGGGCGATTTGGAGAGGAGGCCACCGGGTTTGGGGGCCCAGAAGGCAGGTTGGCGGAGCCTGGAAGGAGAGCGGAACCAACGTCCCGTACTCAGGCATGGGACGGGGCAGGTTCCGCGGTATGCGGAGCGGCGTTCTGTGCCACGAGTGGTCCGGCATAGTCCTGTACGTCCTGTGCGGCGCCCCCGCACGTGTCGTGCGAAGGCGGGTATGCAGCCAGGGCGGAGTGTGCCGGCTCAACGCTCGTGGTCTCCAATGCCTCTCCGCGGTCCCGGATATCCTGCTCCAGTGTCACGTGCTGTTATGCCAGTACGGGTACACAGCCCTGTACGTCCTGTGCGGATGCCTCACACAGAGTGTGTGAGGGTAGGCATTCAGCCAGGACGGGTTGTGGCCGCTCTTCACTCCAGGTCTCCTATCCGTCTCCACAGCCCGGTTCGGCCTGTTCCTGCTCCACGCACCAAGCCTACGGTGTGCGTCGCCAGCCCAGTCCGGCCTGTCCTTGCTCCACGCACCAAGCCTACGGTGTGCGTCGCCAGCCCAGTTCGGCCTGTCCCTGCTCCACGCACCAAGCCTACGGTGTGCGTCGCCAGCCCGGTCCGGCCTGTTCCTGCCCCTCGCACCAAGCCTACGGTGCGAGTCGTCAGCCTGGTCCAGCCTGTTCCTGCCCCTCGCACCAAGCCTACGGTGCGAGTCGTCAGCCTGGTCCAACCTGTTCCTGCCACTCGCACCAAGCCAGGGGTGCGAGTCGTCAGCCTGGTTCAGCTCGTTCCTGCCACTCGCACCAAGCCAGGGGTGCGAGTCGTCAGCCTGGTCCAGCCCGTTCCTGCCACTCGCACCAAGCCAGGGGTGCGAGTCGTCAGTCCGGTGAGGCCCGTTCCGGCTCCACGCACCAAGCCAGGGGTGCGAGTCGTCAGTCCGGTGAGGCCCGTTCCGGCTCCACGCACCAAGCCAGGGGTGCGCATCGTCAGCCCGGTCCGGCCCGTTGCTGCTACACGCACAAAGCCAGGGGTGCGAGTCGTCAGTCCGGCACAACCCGTGCCTGGGTCATCGGTGCCAAATCAGGTACCGCTCAACTGCTCCACTAAGGAGCTGAAGCCTACCGCTCCTGCTACGTCCAGTCCAGCTCCAGCCAGCGGGGCCAGACCGGACCAGGGGCGCTATGGGGGGTTTGTTGGAGGGTGGTGGGCAAGCCCGGAGCCAGAACCGCCGCCGAGGAGGAATGCCCACCCAGCTCTCCCCTATTTTTCTCTGGTTGAGGCGCGGTCGCAGTCCGCGCCTTTAGGGGGGGGTACTGTCACACCCTGGCTCTGGGACTCTATATGTTGAGCCAGGGTGTGTTCATTCTATGTGGTTTATTTCTATGTTGGGGGTTCTAGTTTGTCGTTTTCTATGTTTGCCTTAGTGACTCCCAATCAGAGGCAACGAGTGTCAGCTGTTGGCTGGTTGTCTCTGATTGGGAGCCATATTTAACTGTCTGTTTTTCACTTTGTGTTTGTGGGTTTTTGTTCCGTGTTCGGTCATTGTCACCGTGGACGTTACGAGTCGTTTGTTGTTTTGTTTATTGTGTATATTATCACTGAAGATAATAAATAAACATGTTCGTTCATCACGCTGCGCATTGGTCTACTTCTCTCCCTGACGATCGTGACAATCTCTCTCATGGTTATCAAATATGTTGTGGCAGATACAACCCACACTGTTTATGTTACAGTGGTACACCTTTGTCCACATTGAGGATTTTACATAACTGAAAAAAGCATCAATCAACTGGATAGAATTAGAACATGTATGACATAGGCAATAAGAATAAACACTGTCTTCCATGTTTTCATTGTGTAGAAGGATACAGGTGTGACAAAGCGCACAAGTGGAGGTTTGACGGGGTAGTCAGCCCCAAACTGACAGTACAACTCAAAGACTCCATCGTCATAAGGTGTATCAGGAGGGCCTTGCATGAGAATCTTCCAAAAATGCTGAAAGGTATGGAATCAGAGGGGCTAAATGTTTTAGACAATATTGTGCAAAATGATTCAAATAATAACCAACTGGTCATCTGGATGAGAGGTTGATTTGACCACTTTACAGTCAAGCAAAAACAAACCAATAACTTGAGGCTGTTACTGTCACGGTCCATATAGAGTATATCAAGCATTAACAATGTTATTATAAATAATTATGAAAAGTATATTTATACTAAGCGTTACCAGATCAATAACACTTAAAACAATAACCCAATAATGTTTACTTACTAAAGTCTGACTCTGAAGGCAAAACAGTGCAGAATGGGTGTGGGTCACAGTGCAGGCTCTTCAGCTCTTCCAGGAGGCGTTTGTCCTTCTCTAAAAAGCGGCCGCTCTTGGATTCCTGGATCTTCTTTTTCAATGCACTATTTTGTGACATATTAGTTTTGTTAGAGCAATAAAGTAGTGTACCTCAATTTCAACATGATATAAATGCTTCTTGAATAGTAGTTAGGAGTGGAAGTAAATGACAGTTTGCGATGGAATTGGATCCCAGAATTAAATGCTGATAATGGAATTGCACTTACCTCTCTGTCCCAGTCACTTTATAATTTAGTCGACTTGGCAGAGCAACCTCTGGCTTCTCATCATAACCTCAGATGGCGAAGAGAGCAACTAGAACTTTCTGTAGAGGCAAATGAGCATTGTTCAGTACAATTTAATATCAATGTTATTAACTTCCATATTTAAATAAAATAAAAATGTATTTGTCACATGCAACTTTACCGTAAAATGCTTGCTTACGAGCCCTTCCCAACGATGCAAAGTTTTAAAAATCATACAAATAGTAACACAAGAGGAATAAAATACACAATAATTAAGCTATATACAGGGAGTACCAGTACCAGATCACTGTGGAGCATATATACAGGGAGTACCAGTACCAGATCAATGTGGAGCTATATGTCCTCGACCACATCTTAAAAAGGGGTGCCAATAATTGTGGAGGGCACTGTATATAATACACTACTTTCATACTTTTTCATTTTTGATTTTAGAATCAGAGTTAACACCATCCTTGTATACAGTGTGGTCATCAAACAACTTGAAGCCAACCTGTCCAGTGGATCTTGGGGTTCAGGAAGGATGAGCTGATGAACTCCATCCACAGCATCCAAGATCTCTGTCACACCCTGGCTCTGGGACTCTATATGTTGAGCCAGGGTGTGTTCATTCTATGTGGTTTATTTCTATGTTGGGGGTTCTAGTTTGTCGTTTTCTATGTTTGCCTTAGTGACTCCCAATCAGAGGCAACGAGTGTCAGCTGTTGGCTGGTTGTCTCTGATTGGGAGCCATATTTAACTGTCTGTTTTTCACTTTGTGTTTGTGGGGTTTTGTTCCGTGTTCGGTCATTGTCACCGTGGGACGTTACGAGTCGTTTGTTGTTTTGTTTATTGTGTATATTATCACTGAAGATAATAAATAAACATGTTCGTTCATCACGCTGCGCATTGGTCTACTTCTCTCCCTGACGATCGTGACAGAAAAACCCACCGTACGAGGACCAAGCAGCGTGTCCAGGAACAGGCAGACTGGACATGGGAGGAAGCACCAGGAAAGGAGATGGAGAGGCTGGCGATGGCCCAGGTGGGCAAATCGTGGTCCTGGGAGGACATGCTCGGGGGCAAAGGGCCATGGGCAAGGATTAAGGCCCTGGCGAGAGAGGAGCAGCGGCGTCAGCAGTGTCATCGTCGGAAGGACGAGAGGCAACCCCAAAAAAATTTTAGGGGGGGGCACACGGCATGGGCGGCTGGGCAGCAGGAGGCTGCCACAGGGCGATTTGGAGAGGAGGCCACCGGGTTTGGGGGCCCAGAAGGCAGGTTGGCGGAGCCTGGAAGGAGAGCGGAACCAACGTCCCGTACTCAGGCATGGGACGGGGCAGGTTCCGCGGTATGCGGAGCGGCGTTCTGTGCCACGAGTGGTCCGGCATAGTCCTGTACGTCCTGTGCGAGCGCCCCGCACGTGTCGTGCGAAGGCGGGTATGCAGCCAGGGCGGAGTGTGCCGGCTCAACGCTCGTGGTCTCCAATGCCTCTCCGCGGTCCCGGATATCCTGCTCCAGTGTCACGTGCTGTTATGCCAGTACGGGTACACAGCCCTGTACGTCCTGTGCGGATGCCTCACACAGAGTGTGTGAGGGTAGGCATTCAGCCAGGACGGGTTGTGGCCGCTCTTCACTCCAGGTCTCCTATCCGTCTCCACAGCCTGGTTCGGCCTGTTCCTGCTCCACGCACCAAGCCTACGGTGTGCGTCGCCAGCCCAGTCCGGCCTGTCCTTGCTCCACGCACCAAGCCTACGGTGTGCGTCGCCAGCCCAGTTCGGCCTGTCCCTGCTCCACGCACCAAGCCTACGGTGTGCGTCGCCAGCCCGGTCCGGCCTGTTCCTACCCCTCGCACCAAGCCTACGGTGCGAGTCGTCAGCCTGGTCCAGCCTGTTCCTGCCCCTCGCACCAAGCCTACGGTGCGAGTCGTCAGCCTGGTCCAACCTGTTCCTGCCACTCGCACCAAGCCAGGGGTGCGAGTCGTCAGCCTGGTTCAGCTCGTTCCTGCCACTCGCACCAAGCCAGGGGTGCGAGTCGTCAGCCTGGTCCAGCCCGTTCCTGCCACTCGCACCAAGCCAGGGGTGCAAGTCGTCAGTCCGGTGAGGCCCGTTCGGCTCACGCACCAAGCCAGGGGTGCGAGTCGTCAGTCCGGTGAGGCCCGTTCCGGCTCCCACGCACTAGCCGAGGGTGCGATCGTCAGCCGGTCCGGCCCGTTGCTGCTACGCACAAAGCCAGGTGCGAGTCGTCAGTCCGGCACAACCCGTGCCTGGGTAATCGGTGCCAAATCAGGTACCGCTCAACTGCTCCACTAAGGGAGCTGAAGCCTACCGCTCCTGCTACGTCCAGTCCAGCTCCAGCCAGCGGGGCCAGACCGGACCAGGGGCGCTATGGGGGTTTGTTGGAGGGTGGTGGGCAAGCCCGGAGCCAGAACCGCCGCCGAGGAGGAATGCCCACCCAGCTCTCCCTATTTTTCTCTGGTTGAGCGCGGTCGCAGTCCGCGCCTTTAGGGGTACTGTCACACCCTGGCTCTGGGACTCTATATGTTGAGCCAGGGTGTGTTCATTCTATGTGGTTTATTTCTATGTTGGGGGTTCTAGTTTGTCGTTTTCTATGTTTGCCTTAGTGACTCCCAATCAGAGGCAACGAGTGTCAGCTGTTGGCTGGTTGTCTCTGATTGGGAGCCATATTTAACTGTCTGTTTTTCACTTTGTGTTTGTGGGTTTTTGTTCCGTGTTCGGTCATTGTCACCGTGGGCGTTACGAGTCGTTTGTTGTTTTGTTTATTGTGTATATTATCACTGAAGATAATAAATAAACATGTTCGTTCATCACGCTGCGCATTGGTCTACTTCTCTCCCTGACGATCGTGACAATCTCTCTCATGGTTATCAAATATGTTGTGGCAGATACAACCCACACTGTTTATGTTACAGTGGTACACCTTTGTCCACATTGAGGATTTTACATAACTGAAAAAAACATCAATCAACTGGATAGAATTAGAACATGTATGACATAGGCAATAAGAATAAACACCGTCTTCCATGTTTTCATTGTGTAGAAGGATACAGGTGTGACAAAGCGCACAAGTGGAGGTTTGACGGGGTAGTCAGCCCCAAACTGACAGTACAACTCAAAGACTCCATCCTCATAAGGTGTATCAGGAGGGCCTTGCATGAGAATCTTCCAAAAATGCTGAAAGGTATGGAATCAGAGGGGCTAAATGTTTTAGACAATATTGTGCAAAATGATTCAAATAATAACCAACTGGTCATCTGGATGGGAGGTTGATTTGACCACTTTACAGTCAAGCAAACAAACCAATAACTTGAGGCTGTTACTGTCACGGTCCATATAGAGTATATCAAGCATTAACAATGTTATTATAAATCATTATGAAAAGTATATTTATACTAAGCGTTACCAGATCAATAACACTTAAAACAATACCCCAATAATGTTTACTTACTAAAGTCTGACTCTGAAGGCAAAACAGTGCAGAATGGGTGTGGGTCACAGTGCAGGCTCTTCAGCTCTTCCAGGAGGCGTTTGTCCTTCTCTAAAAAGCGGCCGCTCTTGGATTCCTGGATCTTCTTTTTCAATGCACTATTTTGTGACATATTAGTTTTGTTAGAGCAATAAAGTAGTGTACCTCAATTTCAACATTATATAAATGCTTCTTGAATAGTAGTTAGTAGTGGAAGTAAATGACAGTTTGCGATGGAATTGGATCCCAGAATTAAATGCTGATAATGGAATTGCACTTACCTCTCTGTCCCAGTCACTTTATAATTTAGTCGACTTGGCAGAGCAACCTCTGGCTTCTCATCATAACCTCGGTTGGCGAAGAGAGCAACTAGAACTTTCTGTAGAGGCAAATGAGCATTGTTCAGTACAATTTAATATCAATGTTATTAACTTCCATATTTAAATAAAATAAAAATGTATTTGTCACATGCAACTTTACCGTAAAATGCTTGCTTCCCAACGATGCAAAGTTTTAAAAATCATAGTAGTAACACAAGAGGAATAAAATACACAATAATTAAGCTATATACAGGGAGTACCAGTACCAGATCAATGTGCAGGTGTAAGAGGTATTTGAGGTAGATATGTACATGAAGGCAGGGTAAAGTGACTAGGCATCAGGATAGATAATAATAAGGTATTTGAGGTAGATATGTACATGAAGGCAGGGTAAAGTGACTAGGCATCAGGATAGATAATAATAAGGTATTTGAGGTAGATATGTACATGAAGGCAGGGTAAAGTGACTAGGCATCAGGACAGATAATAATAAGGTATTTGAGGTAGATATGTACATAAAGGCAGGGTAAAGTGACTAGGCATCAGGACAGATAATAATAAGGTATTTGAGGTAGATATGTACATGAAGGCAGGGTAAAGTGACTAGGCATCAGGATATATAATAATAAGGTATTTGAGGTAGATATGTACATGAAGGCAGGGTAAAGTGACTAGGCATCAGGATAGATAATAATAAGGTATTTGAGGTAGATATGTACATGAAGGCAGGGTAAAGTGACTAGGCATCAGGATAGATAATAATAAGGTATTTGAGGTAGATATGTACATGAAGGCAGGGTAAAGTGACTAGGCATCAGGACAGATAATAATAAGGTATTTGAGGTAGATATGTACATGAAGGCAGGGGTAAAGTGACTAGGCATCAGGATAGATAATAATAAGGTATTTGAGGTAGATATGTACATGAAGGCAGGGTAAAGTGACTAGGCATCAGGATAGATAATAATAAGGTATTTGAGGTAGATATGTACATGAAGGCAGGGTAAAGTGACTAGGCATCAGGATATATAATAATAAGGTATTTGAGGTAGATATGTACATGAAGGCAGGGTAAAGTGACTAGGCATCAGGATATATAATAATAAGGTATTTGAGGTAGATATGTACATGAAGGCAGGGTAAAGTGATTAGGCATCAGGATAGATAATAATAAGGTATTTGAGGTAGATATGTGCATGAAGGCAGGGTAAAGTGACTAGGCATCCGGATAGATAATAATAAGGTATTTGAGGTAGATATGTACATGAAGGCAGGGTAAAGTGACTAGGCATCAGGACAGATAATAATAAGGTATTTGAGGTAGATATGTACATGAAGGCAGGGTAAAGTGACTAGGCATCAGGACAGATAATAATAAGGTATTTGAGGTAGATATGTACATGAAGGCAGGGTAAAGTGACTAGGCATCAGGATAGATAATAATAAGGTATTTGAGGTAGATATGTACATGAAGGCAGGGTAAAGTGACTAGGCATCAGGATAGATAATAATAAGGTATTTGAGGTAGATATGTACATGAAGGCAGGGTAAAGTGACTAGGCATCAGGATAGATAATAATAAGGTATTTGAGGTAGATATGTACATGAAGGCAGGGTAAAGTGACTAGGCATCAGGATAGATAATAATAAGGTATTTGAGGTAGATATGTACATGAAGGCAGGGTAAAGTGACTAGGCATCAGGATAGATAATAATAAGGTATTTGAGGTAGATATGTACATGAAGGCAGGGTAAAGTGACTAGGCATCAGGATAGATAATAATAAGGTATTTGAGGTAGATATGTACATGAAGGCAGGGTAAAGTGACTAGGCATCAGGATAGATAATAATAAGGTATTTGAGGTAGATATGTACATGAAGGCAGGGTAAAGTGACTAGGCATCAGGATAGATAATAATAAGGTATTTGAGGTAGATATGTACATGAAGGCAGGGTAAAGTGACTAGGCATCAGGACAGATAATAATAAGGTATTTGAGGTAGATATGTACATGAAGGCAGGGTAAAGTGACTAGGCATCAGGATAGATAATAATAAGGTATTTGAGGTAGATATGTACATGAAGGCAGGGTAAAGTGACTAGGCATCAGGACAGATAATAATAAGAGTAAAATAAAGTAAAGAGTAAAATAAAGAACAAGAATCGTATTATTTTATATAAAATACATGGAAACATTTGTCCTATTTGAATAGGTTTCATTTAATATATCATACCTCGCTCCGAATGTAGGATGGGTCCAATTTCTTCTTCAGCTTCCTCATCTCCAAAGACAGAACGGTTTCCATTTCAAAGAGCTTCAGACCAGCTTTACTCATCTCTGGTTTGAAACAACACCCTCCTACCAGACATGGATGGTTTGAAACAACACCCTCCTACCAGAATCTACAGAGTCTCTGTAAATGTGTGGAGTTTTAACTGATGAGTCAAACTTCACCAAGCCAATGACATTATGAAAATCGTACGCCATGCTTCTAGTTGCGAAGTTATCAAAGAGCTGTTTAACAGCATCCAACCGTGTTATTTTGTCATCAGAATCATAGCATGTCTCGTTCATGGAGGAGCTCGAATCCACTAGCACCTAAAAGGTTGGATGGAGAAGTATTATTTAGCTATAACAAAACGGAGGAGCTAACTACAGTGGGGAAAAAAAGAATTTAGTCAGCCACCAATTGTGCAAGTTCTCCCACTTAAAAAGATGAGAGAGGCCTGTAATTTTCATCATAGGTTCACGTCAACTATGACAGGCAAAATGAGAGAAAAAAAATCCAGAAAATCACATTGTAGGATTTTTTATGAATTTATTTGCAAATTATGGTGGAAAATAAGTATTTGGTCAATAACAAAAGTTTCTCAATACTTTGTTATATACCCTTTGTTGGCAATGACACAGGTCAAACGTTTTCTGTAAGTCTTCACAAGGTTTTCACACACTGTTACTGGTATTTTGGCCCATTCCTCCATGCAGATCTCCTCTAGAGCAGTGATGTTTTGGGGCTGTCGCTGGGCAACATGGACTTTCAACTCCCTCCAAAGATTTTCTATGGGGTTGAGATCTGGAGACTGGCTAGGCCACTCCAGGACCTTGAAATGCTTCTTACGAAGCCACTCCTTCGTTGCCCGGGCGGTGTGTTTGGGATCATTGTCATGCTGAAAGACCCAGCCACGTTTCATCTTCAATGCCCTTGCTGATGGAAGGAGGTTTTCACTCAAAATCTCACGAAACATGGCCCCATTCATTCTTTCCTTTACACGGATCAGTCGTCCTGGTCCCTTTGCAGAAAACAAGCCCCAAAGCATGATGTTTCCACCCCCATGCTTCACAGTAGGTATGGTGTTCTTTGGATGCAACTCAGCATTCTTTGTCCTCCAAACATGATGAGTTGAGTTTTTACCAAAAAGTTATATTTTGGTTTCATCTGACCATATGACATTCTCCCAGTCCTCTTCTGGATCATCCAAATGCACTCTAGCAAACTTCAGACGGGCCTGGACATGTACTGGCTTAAGCAGGGGGACACGTCTTGCACTGCAGGATTTGAGTCCCTGGCGGCGTAGTGTGTTACTGATGGTAGGCTTTGTTACTTTGGTCCCAGCTCTCTGCAGGTCATTCACTAGATCCCCCCGTGTGGTTCTTGGTTTTTTGCTCACCGTTCTTGTGATCATTTTGACCCCACGGGGTGAGATCTTGCGTGGAGCCCCAGATCGAGGGAGATTATCAGTGGTCTTGTATGTCTTCCATTTCCTAATAATTGCTCCCACAGTTGATTTCTTCAAACCAAGCTGCTTACCTATTGCAGATTCAGTCTTCCCAGCCTGGTGCAGGTCTACAATTTAGTTTCTGGTGTCCTTTGACAGCTCTTTGGTCTTGGCCATAGTGGAGTTTGGAGTGTGACTGTTTGAGGTTGTGGACAGGTGTCTTTTATACTGATAACAAGTTCAAACAGGTGCCATTAATACAGGTAATGAGTGGAGGACAGAGGAGCCTCTTAAAGAAGAAGTTACAGGTCTGTGAGAGCCAGAAATCTTGCTTGTTTGTAGGTGACCAAATACTTATTTTCCACCATAAATTAGAAATAATTTAATAAAAAAATCCTACAATGTGATTTTCAGGAAAAAAAATTCTCAATTTGTCTGTCATAGTTGACGTGTACCTATGATGAAAATTACAGGCCTCTCTCATCTTTTTAAGTGGGAGAACTTGCACAATTGGTGGCTGACTAAATACTTTTTTCCCCCACTGTATCTGTTATATTGTATACCTTTATTACACCAACATTGATCGTTTTTGGCTAGCATCTTTATCATTCAAGGTATCTATCTGTAAAACCATTGGCTGCTCCTTGGTGTTTGCCAACATCTCATAATTTGAGCCATAGTAGGGGGTCAAACTTGCCAAGTGTCAAAACTGACCTTAGCTTAGATGCAGAAATATAAATATATGCAAATATAAATATCATTAATTATATATTGTGGCGTACCGCGGACAAGCCACCAGGCTGAGTCTACATCACGCGGCGGTGGCTCCCACATGCTGGACGTGCCAGGTCTCAATGGGTCCTCCCGCCAGGACTAATTGGGGCCGATTGAGGCTGGTGAGTAATCAAGGGGCTGATTGCTCACCAGCCGCACGGGGCTGCCAGGAGGGCAACACACGGGAGGGTTGGAGGTAGTGAGAGGTTGCTACCGGATAGACGTCCTCATGGTCTGCTAGAACCGAGGGGCTCGGTGTTCTACCCCAGAGGAGACAGCATTCCCAGAAGGCGGTAACCCGGAAGAGGTCTCCTGGAGGAGACCTGTTTCTTTTCTTTTCTTTATTGGTTTAAATAAACACCCTTGAAACTGAGGTGTCACACTTGTGTCTGATCTGTGTAGATCAAACCCCCTGGTCTGCCACAATATATATAATTAATTATCATAAATATGTATAATATATATCAGAATATCTTGAATTACCAGTATGGCCTCTTTAGGAGTCCTGGTGGTCATGAAGGTCAGGTCACTTCTGATGTCTCTCATTCTGGAGAAAATTTTAAACATACAATCAGGAATAAAAGTGCCATGGAACATCACGTCTGGCATTATTTTACATTTACATTTGAGTCATTTAGCAGACGCTCTTATCCAGAGCGACTTACAGTTAGTGAGTGAATACATATTTGTTTATTTTCCATACTGGCCCCCCGTGGGAATCAAACCCACAACCCTGGCGTTGCAAGCGCCATGCTCTACCAACTGAGCTACACGGGGCCCACAGTGTACATTCAATACAGTGCAGTGTCCACTTATAACCTTAGCTCTCACACCCTCCCTTCCACAAAGATATACGTCAGTACTTTTCCCATCACCCAGGATTTCTCCATGCATATCATAAGACTTCTTATCAGTCAGGAGAGGCTTTGAGTTATTGGGAGCACACATTCCTATAGTTCACTAAATAATTACACTTCTCATTCACAAAGAGCTTGAACCTAACACCACTTTCAATCTCTAAGGATATCAAAACAATCTATTCATACTAAGAGGATATAATGATATAAAACTGTAATGATATAGAACAGTCATTTACAATCTATCAGATGAAAAACACACACACACACACACCTGGTACACAACGTAGGTGGTCTCCTCCATCCATGAACACTGATCATCATTCAGGATACAACTGGAGCTTTGGAACTGGACCTGTCCCTTGAGGTACTGGAACAGGATAAGGTACTGCAGGAGGATGTGTCGTCTGAAATTACTGTCACTGAGCTGCAGGTCCATCACCTTCTCGCTGGTGAGGAACTTGGCAAAGTAAACGTGGTCTCCTCCTGCCATCCTCATCTCCTCCAGCTTGCTTTTAGAAGCCTGCATGTCGTCCAGCTTGAAGCTTTTAAACACTGCCAGCGTCTCGTCTGAATACTTGAGGAAAGTCATCCAGGAGAACTTGTCATAACACTGAACAGGGTTATGCAGAGTCCAGAACTTTCTGTATAGGTTGTAGTCGATAGGGATGGAACATGAAGCAGGTGCACTAAGTTCCTCATCTCCCATCTCCCCCTCCTCCACTTCCATCCTATCCTCTTTCTCCTCTGTGGGCTTCTGGCCAAGAGTGCTCTCTTGCTCATTTTTGTTGAATACTGTGATGTTGTCGAAATGAAACTGGCTCTGCAGGTTCAGACCTGATTTCTCAGACAGGGGGGAAAGAGGCAAGCCAGGAACAGCTGGATCCGTCCACAGAAGACTGTGTTCTGAGACTTGGACAACCTCCTCAAAAGATCATTACACATCCTTAACGAGTAGTTCTTCCCAGCAGTGTAAAAGGAGTTAGACTTCCAGGTGGAGACATTCTCTTTAACAAAGGAGAAGATCTTATCACACTGGTCCAGAGGAAGACAGTCCAGACCATCTCCCAACAGTAGGAAAGGAGTGGTGGCGGAGCAGATACCTTCAGTGACTCCATCAATGCTGAGATAGATGAGAGACAGGAAGTCATCGACGAGTGCTTTCTTTTCCACAATCTGCTCCTCCAGGACCTGCCTCAGAGCTTGGTCAAGGGTGGTCTTCTTCTCTGTATCATTTCCAGTGATCTGGTTGAATGCGTTTAACAAAGGTTTGCTGGTTTTGTTGTCCAACGCACTTCTGTATCTTTTGCATCGTTGAAATTGAATAAAGTCAGTAAAGACATCTTAAACATGACGTTGACATCATGAGCTGTAGCTGCAACAATAGTCTACCTATAGAAATATCATTCACTTCTAGGAGTTTCCATAGGTAGAACTATATTATGGACTGGCTTTCAATAGGTAGAACTATATTATGGACTGGCTTTCAATAGGTACTATATTATGGACTGGCTTTCAATAGGTAGAACTATATTATGGACTGGCTTTCAATAGGTACAACTATATTATGGACTGGCTTTCAATAGGTACAACTATATTATGGACTGGCTTTCAATAGGTAGAACTATATTATGGACTGGCTTTCAATAGGTAGAACTATATTATGGACTGGCTTTCAATAGGTAGAACTATATTATGGACTGGCTTTCAATAGGTAGAACTATATTATGGACTGGCTTTCAATAGGTAGAACTATATTATGGACTGGCTTTCAATAGGTAGAACTATATTATGGACTGGCTTTCAATAGGTAGAACTATATTATGGACTGGCTTTCAATAGGTAGAACTATATTATGGACTGGCTTTCAATAGGTAGAACTATATTATGGACTGGCTTTCAATAGGTAGAACTATATTATGGACTGGCTTTCAATAGGTAGAACTATATTATGGACTGGCTTTCAATAGGTAGAACTATATTATGGACTGGCTTTCAATAGGTAGAACTATATTATGGACTGGCTTTCAATAGGTAGAACTATATTATGGACTGGCTTTCAATAGGTAGAACTATATTATGGACTGGCTTTCAATAGGTAGAACTATATTATGGACTGGCTTTCAATAGGTAGAACTATATTATGGACTGGCTTTCAATAGGTAGAACTATATTATGGACTGGCTTTCAATAGGGTAGAACTATATTATGGACTGGCTTTCAATAGGTAGAACTATATTATGGACTGGCTTTCAATAGGTAGAACTATATTATGGACTGGCTTTCAATAGGTAGAACTATATTATGGACTGGCTTTCAATAGGTAGAACTATATTATGGACTGGCTTTCAATAGGTACAACTATATTATGGACTGGCTTTCAATAGGTACTATATTATGGACTGGCTTTCAATGGGTAGAACTATATTATGGACTGGCTTTCAATAGGTAGAACTATATTATGGACTGGCTTTCAATAGGTACAACTATATTATGGACTGGCTTTCAATAGGTAGAACTATATTATGGACTGGCTTTCAATAGGTACAACTATATTATGGACTGGCTTTCAATAGGTACTATATTATGGACTGGCTTTCAATAGGTACTATATTATGGACTGGCTTTCAATAGGTAGAACTATATTATGGACTGGCTTTCAATAGGTAGAACTATATTATGGACTGGCTTTCAATAGGGTAGAACTATATTATGGACTGGCTTTCAATAGGTAGAACTATATTATGGACTGGCTTTCAATAGGTACTATATTATGGACTGGCTTTCAACAGGTAGAACTATATTATGGACTGGCTTTCAATAGGTAGAACTATATTATGGACTGGCTTTCAATAGGTACTATATTATGGACTGGCTTTCAATAGGTAGAACTATATTATGGACTGGCTTTCAATAGGTAGAACTATATTATGGACTGGCTTTCAATAGGTAGAACTATATTATGGACTGGCTTTCAATAGGTAGAACTATATTATGGACTGGCTTTCAATAGGTACTATATTATGGACTGGCTTTCAATAGGTAGAACTATATTATGGACTGGCTTTCAATAGGTACTATATTATGGACTGGCTTTCAATAGGTACAACTACATTATGGACTGGCTTTCAATAGGTAGAACTATATTATGGACTGGCTTTCAATAGGTAGAACTATATTATGGACTGGCTTTCAATAGGTAGAACTATATTATGGACTGGCTTTCAATAGGTAGAACTATATTATGGACTGGCTTTCAATAGGGTAGAACTATATTATGGACTGGCTTTCAATAGGTAGAACTATATTATGGACTGGCTTTCAATAGGTACTATATTATGGACTGGCTTTCAATAGGTAGAACTATATTATGGACTGGCTTTCAATAGGTACTATATTATGGACTGGCTTTCAATAGGTAGAACTATATTATGGACTGGCTTTCAATAGGTACTATATTATGGACTGGCTTTCAATAGGTAGAACTATATTATGGACTGGCTTTCAATAGGTACTATATTATGGACTGGCTTTCAATAGGTAGAACTATATTATGGACTGGCTTTCAATAGGTAGAACTATATTATGGACTGGCTTTCAATAGGTACTATATTATGGACTGGCTTTCAATAGGTAGAACTATATTATGGACTGGCTTTCAATAGGTAGAACTATATTATGGACTGGCTTTCAATAGGTAGAACTATATTATGGACTGGCTTTCAATAGGTAGAACTATATTATGGACTGGCTTTCAATAGGTACTATATTATGGACTGGCTTTCAATAGGTAGAACTATATTATGGACTGGCTTTCAATAGGTAGAACAATATTATGGACTGGCTTTCAATAGGTACTATATTATGGACTGGCTTTCAATAGGTAGAACTATATTATGGACTGGCTTTCAATAGGTAGAACTATATTATGGACTGGCTTTCAATAGGTAGAACTATATTATGGACTGGCTTTCAATAGGTAGAACTATATTATGGACTGGCTTTCAATAGGTAGAACTATATTATGGACTGGCTTTCAATAGGTACTATATTATGGACTGGCTTTCAATAGGTAGAACTATATTATGGACTGGCTTTCAATAGGTACAACTATATTATGGACTGGCTTTCAATAGGTACAACTATATTATGGACTGGCTTTCAATAGGTAGAACTATATTATGGACTGGCTTTCAATAGGTACTACAGTGGGGAAAGAAAGTATTTAGTCAGCCACCAATTGTGCAAGTTCTCCCACTTAAAAAGATGAGAGAGGCCTGTAATTTTCATCATAGGTACACGTCAACTATGACAGACAAATTGAGAAAAAAAAATCCAGAAAATCACATTGTAGGATTTGTAATGAATTTATTTGCAAATTATGGTGGAAAATAAGTATTTGGTCACCTACAAACAAGCAAGATTTCTGGCTCTCACAGACCTGTAACTTCTTGTTTAAGAGGCTCCTCTGTCCCCCACACGTTACCTGTATTAATGGCACCTGTTTGAACTTCTTATCAGTATAAAAGACACCTGTCCACAACCTCAAACAGTCACACTCCAAACTCCACTATGGCCAAGACCAAAGAACTGTCAAAGGACACCAGAAACAAAATTGTAGACCTGCACCAGGCTGGGAAGACTGAATCTGCAATAGGTAAGCAGCTTGGTTTGAAGAAATCAACTGTGGGAGCAATTATTAGGAAAGACAAGACCACTGATAATCTCCCTCGATCTGGGGCTCCACGCAAGATCTCACCCTGTGGGGTCAAAATGATCACAAGAACGGTGAGCAAAAATCCCAGAACAACACGGGGGGACCTAGTGAATGTCCTGCAGAGAGCTGGGACCAAAGTAACAAAGCCTACCATCAGTAACACACTATGCCGCTCAGGGACTCCAAATCCTGCAGTGCCAGACGTGTCCCCCTGCTTAAGCCAGTACATGTCCAGGCCCTTCTGAAGTTTGCTAGAGTGCATTTGGATTATCCAGAAGAGGATTGGGGAGAATGTCATATGGTCAGATGAAACCAAAATAGAACTTTTTGGTAAAAACTCAACTTGTCGTGTTTGGAGGAGCGAAGAATGCTGAGTTGCATCCAAAGAACACCATACCTACTGTGGAGCATGGGGGTGGAAACATCATGCTTTGGGGCTGTTTTTCTGCAAAGGGACCAGGACGACCGATCCGTGTAAAGGAAAGAATGAATGGGGCCATGTATCGTGAGATTTTGAGTGAAAACCTCCTTCCATCAGCAAGGGCATTGAAGATGAAACGTGGCTGGGTCTTTCAGCATGACAATGATCTCAAACACACCGCCTGGGAAACGAAGGAGTGGCTTCGTAAGAAGCATTTCAAGGTCCTGGAGTGGCCTAGCCAGTCTCCAGATCTCAACCCCATAGAAAATCTTTGGAGGGAGTTGAAAGTCTGTGTTGCCCAGCGACAGCCCCAAAACATCACTGCTCTAGAGGAGATCTGCATGGAGGAATGGGCCAAAATACCAGCAACAGTGTGTGAAAACCTTGTGAAGACTTACAGAAAACGTTTGACCTGTGTCATTGCCAACAAAGGGTATATAACAAAGTATTGAGAAACTTTTGTTATTGACCAAATACTTATTTTCCACCATCATTTGCAAATAAATTCATTAAAAATCCTACAATGTGATTTTCTGGATTTTTTTTCCTCATTTTGTCTGTCATAGTTGACGTGTACCTATGATGAAAATTACAGGCCTCTCTCATCTTTTTAAGTGGGAGAACTTGCACAATTGGTGGCTGACTAAATACTTTTTTTCCCCACTGTATATTATGGACTGGCTTTCAATAGGTACAACTATATTATGGACTGGCTTTCAATAGGTAGAACTATATTATGGACTGGCTTTCAATAGGTAGAACTATATTATGGACTGGCTTTCAATAGGTAGAACTATATTATGGACTGGCTTTCAGAAATGTCTAAGTAGTGCATTTACATTTTTGATTATGAAAGCAATTCAGCCCTGTACCCTACCTTTTAAATAATGAATGTGGTTATGCTGCCAGGTAACCTACATTATACAGCATTTCACAAGTCTGAAGAATAGTTAAGCACATTTAACTTTTCATGTCCATTACAATTTAACAGGATGAGGTAGATCAGGTTTAAAGCTAGAATCCTTAGTTGCTACATCCATTTTTGGACTTATAAATTAATGATATATACCCATTTATTCGTGAAAAATATAACTTATAAATGCCTCATGAGCTTAGTTCAACTGTCGTCATCTCATCTGAACCCAACATATAAACTTGTTTTACTCCAATGTTTGTAAACAAAGTAAATGTAAACAAACACTGTATAGCCTCAAAACATGGTTACAACTATAATTTTCATGTCATGGATGGTCAGTCCTTCCATACATAGCGCTCGCTTTGAATTTGAGAATGGTTACATTACTCCAGGCCCATCCCTCAGCTTTGTTATTGTTTCAATTAAGGATTCCAGCTTTAAGGCCAGAAGTTTGATGGAAAAGATAGTTCAGTTCGTTAGTTGATCAAATGTTTTTCTTCATGAACAGCCCAACAGTTATTGTGATGCTTCATGTCATCGCAAACAAAGTATTTGACTCATTTTCAGATGAGGTACTTACGCATTTGCCAATTCGTCCACATTAAACGCGTTTTGAATTTCATAGCTAAGCAATCAAAAACGTAGATATCCTGAGGAGATCCTTTTTGTTTACAGATGTAAACACCAAGGTTATCTGTCAAGGAGAGGCATTTGTTAAAATACAACAAACAAGTATTTCTCAAAAAACAACCTGCAACCAATCATTAGATGACAATCAAATGACAATAATAGTCCAGCATTTACAATAACTAGACAGCCGCGGCAGAACGTTTCTATTCTCCTAAAATGGATCATAACTCATAAGCAGAGCCCACTCAAAAATGAACATCTAAACACTACTTAAAGTTTCAAAAGTTTTTTGTGTGTTTTTGTTCTACTTTACTTTATTTTATAGAACTACTGATATTGATTACTGCATTGTTGGGAAAGAGCTTGCAATTAAGGCATGTCACTGTACTTGTGCACGTGACAATAAAACTTGAAATGACACCAACACAGACTATGTAGCATCCTTCAAGAGGCCTGGGTACAGTCCAAAATATCAACACATTGGACAACTTTAGTTAATTATTTCCCAATCATTATTTTAGATTCTCAAATGTATGCTAACATCCTTCTCCCTAAGGACATTTCAATAGATTTCATTGCAGGAATATCTAAAACATTGGTCAGATTCACACGGAATGTGCTTAGGGAGAAGGATCATAACAAATATTTTGGGAAACAAGGCACAGTAGCCTACTTTCTTCCAAGAGAACGAGACGTGGCCCATTCACTCCAACATCCTTCAACTGTAATGCTGGAGTCACCGTGAGATTAACGTATTCTTTCACTTTTTCGTTCATCTTGGCAAATGTGTCATCGAGATCAATCTGAAAGCTTTAATTTTTATTCAACATTTAGCATTATTATCAACACATATATTTATATTGAACTTATTGTGTGATAAAAGCAATGTAAAGAGGAATCATGCTTTTGGCCAGTCACAAGTCCAGATGAAGCCCACTTAGGGAATGTTTTGATGAATGGAGGCAGACTGAGCAAAATCCTTTCAACATCAGAGGCTCTAGACATTGAAGTCTCTGTCAGGATCTCCACAGAGCAGTTTAGGATTTTCTCTCCATCTTAACAATGGGAAAACAGTATATAATGCAATTAGAGATCATGCTACATACAACTATTAAAAAACACTGAAGTTTGCTGATGTTTCATTTTACCTTTGACTTTCTGCAGAACATACTCTCTTTCAAAGACATCTGGTAACCCAGGTACTCGAACTGGGTCGCAGAAGCGCTCTCCTGGTCGAGAGGTCAAGTCTATCGGTACATAGACCTCATGTTGTGAACTCTCTTTCTAGGGTAGATAGAAAGGTCAAAAGTATTTATCACACACAGTGGTTTGTTTGATACAGTGGGGGAAAAAAGTATTTAGTCAGCCACCAATTGTGCAAGTTCTCCCACTTAAAAAAAATGAGAGAGGCCTGTAATTTTCATCATAGGTACACGTCAACTATGACAGACAAATTGAGGAGAAAAAATCCAGAAAATCACATTGTAGGATTTTTTTATGAATTTATTTGCAAATTATGGTGGAAAATAAGTATTTGGTCACCTACAAACAAGCAAGATTTCTGGCTCTCACAGACCTGTAACTTCTTCTTTAAGAGGCTCCTCTGTCCTCCACTCGTTACCTGTATTAATGGCACCTGTTTGAACTTGTTATCAGTATAAAAGACACCTGTCCACAACCTCAAACAGTCACACTCCAAACTCCACTATGGCCAAGACCAAAGAGCTGTCAAAGGACACCAGAAACAAAATTGTAGACCTGCACCAGGCTGGGAAGACTGAATCTGCAATAGGTAAGCAGCTTGGTTTGAAGAAATCAACTGTGGGAGCAATTATTAGGAAATGGAAGACATACAAGACCACTGATAATCTCCCTCGATCTGGGGCTCCACAAAAGATCTCACCCCGTGGGTTCAAAATGATCACAAGAACGGTGAGCAAAAATCCCAGAACCACACGGGGGGACCTAGTGAATGACCTGCAGAGAGCTGGGACCAAAGTAACAAAGCCTACCATCAGTAACACACTACGCCGCCAGGGACTCAAATCCTGCAGTGCAAGACGTGTCCCCCTGCTTAAGCCAGTACATGTCCAGGCCCGTCTGAAGTTTGCTAGAGTGCATTTGGATGATCCAGAAGAGGATTGGGAGAGAATGTCATATGGTCAGATGAAACTTTTTGGTAAAAACTCAACTCGTCGTGTTTGGAGGACAAAGAATGCTGAGTTGCATCCAAAGAACACCATACCTACTGTGAAGTATGGGGGTGGAAACATCATGCTTTGGGGCTATTTTTCTGCAAAGGGACCAGGACGACTGATCCGTGTAAAGGAAAGAATGAATGGGGCCATGTATCGTGAGATTTTGAGTGAAAACCTCCTTCCATCAGCAAGGGCATTGAAGATGAAACGTGGCTGGGTCTTTCAGCATGACAATGATCCCAAACACACCGCCCGGGCAACGAAGGAGTGGCTTCGTAAGAAGCATTTCAAGGTCCTGAGGTGGCCTAGCCAGTCTCCAGATCTCAACCCCATAGAAAATCTTTGGAGGGAGTTGAAAGTCTGTGTTGCCCAGCGACAGCCCCAAAACATCACTGCTCTAGAGGAGATCTGCATGGAGGAATGGGCCAAAATACCAGCAACAGTGTGTGAAAACCTTGTGAAGACTTACAGAAAACGTTTGACCTGTGTCATTGCCAACAAAGGGTATATAACAAAGTATTGAGAAACTTTTGTTATTGACCAAATACTTATTTTCCACCATAATTTGCAAATAAATTCATTAAAAATCCTACAATGTGATTTTCAGGATTTTTTTTTCTCATTTTGTCTGTCATAGTTGACGTGTACCTATGATGAAAATTACAGGCCTCTCTCATCTTTTTAAGTGGGAGAACTTGCACAATTGGTGGCTGACTAAATACTTTTTTTCCCCACTGTATATGTACACCGTGTTATGGCTGTAAAGTCAAGGTGCAGTATCTCAATTCCCCATTTAAGTTATTTATTAACGTGTTTCATTAGGCTACAGCAGGAAGAGCTTTAATCAACAGCATCTCAAAACACAATGGGTATACCTTTGCTTCAGATAACAGGTAGGCCCAGCACACTGGTGCATTCTCAAAAACCTCAGTCTTCAATGATCTTGTCACCTCTTCTTTTGTGGAGGCTTGGCAACAGCTCTCTGAAGAGATTGTACAATCCTTCAACGATAGCAACCTAAAACAAATGTAAACATTTTATGAATCCATTTGTGGACGTATTAAATTATATTATATGTGTATGCTTTTGTGACAAAATATATATCACCTTCTGGGTCCTTGTTCCAATCTCATTTCTGCACAACATCTGATGCAGACTTTGGGCCAAAGGATTGCACCCACTGAGCTTTCGAATGTATGCAGTCACTTTGTTTAATCCATCTCCAGAACGTTGTTCTCTACTGTTCTGTAAAGATTAGGGGGAAAGCATCGAATGTATTATAGCAGGGGACGAAGTCCATGTCAGAACCAATGAGACAAAGGAACCCCATTGCACGGTTTGCCTGAGCATGGTCAAACATGACAAGACAGTGTAAATATTGGAATATCTCACAATGGTATATAGTGAAGAAAAGAAAGCACTGAGTCCTTTCTGGGTTTGTTCCACTGAGGGTACGACATCATTCAAGTAGAATTCCGTAGTGTCTGGACGCTCATCAGGGAAGGAGGACAAAGAAAATCCCACAGTTGACTCCTCAGTGATTCCACAATCTAGCAAAGTTTGTCCAACTCCACCGAGTTCACTTCTGCAGAAACATCAATACTGACTTAATAATGACGGCTTATCGTGGCTAGTGATGCTGTGTGAGAGAAAAAGTTGTATTGACACTATAGGTAGTCAAAACATTAGATGTGCAGAGGTTTTTTAATGTATGTGTTTTTTATGCTATCAAATGTATTACAAATTCCTTAACGATTAAATTAATGAATGAACATAAGATTACTTGTAATGGAGGACATGTGCTGGGATTCCACTTTCACCAGAGAGCTTCTGTCTCAGATCTCGTAGTGTGTCACTTGCCAAGTCCACCTTGACCTCAAAGTGTCCCATAGCTAACGCCTTGGTCCCGTAGCTAACGCCTTGGTCCCGTAGCTAACGCCTTGGTCCCATAGCTAACGCCTTGGTCCCGTAGCTAACGCCTTGGTCCCGTAGCTAACGCCTTGGTCCCATAGCTAACGCCTTGGTCCCATAGCTAACGCCTTGGTCCCGTAGCTAACGCCTTGGTCCTATAGCTAAAGCCTTGGTCCTATAGCTAACGCCTTGGTCCTATAGCTAACGCCTTGGTCCTATAGCTAACGCCTTGGTCCCATAGCTAACGCCTTGGTCCCATAGCTAACGCCTTGGTCCCGTAGCTAACGCCTTGGTCCTATAGCTAACGCCTTGGTCCCGTAGCTAACGCCTTGGTCCCATAGCTAACGCCTTGGTCCCATAGCTAACGCCTTGGTCCCATAGCTAACGCCTTGGTCCCATAGCTAACGCCTTGGTCCCGTAGCTAACGCCTTGGTCCTATAGCTAACGCCTTGGTCCTATAGCTAACGTCTTGGTCCCATAGCTTCACCTTGAGCATGATGTGGCATCCAACATTATCCTCTCCTGTCATGTCAGTCATTTCTTGCAGTGTCTCTAGCAGGGCTGGTCTCAAGTTCTCCTTGGGTGTAAACATGGCATAGAGCTCACGTCCATTTTCAATGTGCCTGTCTTTCAAAGACCCTAATGGGTGAAATGTAAGATGGTCCACGTCATTACACAAGTTTATTTTCACTCAAATTATACTGAAGTAGACAATAATTGCCAACCCTTTCAAATGGACGCATCAGATCTTCCACTGTGTTTTGGACAGGATCCATGTCTGCATTCTAAATTGTACAAAAGGGAGTAAGGAAAGTTAGTGATGTGACGCTTTTGATTTCTCCCCTCTTTCCTATAAGGACTACATAAAGATGGTGTATGTCTATAAGGACTACATAAAGATGGTGTATGTCTATAAGGACTACATAAAGATGGTGTATGTCTATAAGGACTACATAAAGATGGTGTATGTATATAAGGACTACATAAAGATGGTGTATGTCTATAAGGACTACATAAAGATGATGTATATCTATAAGGACTACATAAAGATGGTGTATGTCTATAAGGACTACATAAAGATGGTGTATATCTATAAGGACTACGTAAAGATGGTGTATGTCTATAAGGACTACATAAAGATGGTGTATATCTATAAAGGACTACATAAAGATGGTGTATATCTATAAGGACTACATAAAGATGGTGTATATCTATAAAGGACTACATAAAGATGGTGTATATCTATAAAGGACTACATAAAGATGGTGTATATCTATAAGGACTACATAAAGATGGTGTATGTCTATAAGGACTACATAAAGATGGTGTATGTCTATAAGGACTACATAAAGATGGTGTATGTCTATAAGGACTACATAAAGATGGTGTATGTCTATAAGGACTACATAAAGATGGTGTATGTCTATAAGGACTACATAAAGATGGTGTATGTCTATGAGGACTACATAAAGATGGTGTATGTCTATAAGGACTACATAAAGATGGTGTATATCTATAAGGACTACATAAAGATGGTGTATGTCTATAAGGACTACATAAAGATGGTGTATGTCTATAAGGACTACATAAAGATGGTGTATGTCTATAAGGACTACATAAAGATGGTGTATGTCTATAAGGACTACATAAAGATGGTGTATATCTATAAGGACTACATAAAGATGGTGTATGTCTATAAGGACTACATAAAGATGGTGTATGTCTATAAGGACTACATAAAGATGGTGTATATCTATGACTACATAAAGATGGTGTATGTCTATGGACTACATAAAGATGGTGTATATCTATGACTACATAAAGATGGTGTATGTCTATAAGGACTACATAAAGATGGTGTATGTCTATAAGGACTACATAAAGATGGTGTATGTCTATAAGGACTACATAAAGATGGTGTATGTCTATAAGGACTACATAAAGATGGTGTATGTCTATAAGGACTACATAAAGATGGTGTATGTCTATAAGGACTACATAAAGATGGTGTATATCTATAAGGACTACATAAAGATGGTGTATGTCTATAAGGACTACATAAAGATGGTGTATGTCTATAAGGACTACATAAAGATGGTGTATATCTATAAGGACTACATAAAGATGGTGTATGTCTATAAGGACTACATAAAGATGGTGTATGTCTATAAGGACTACATAAAGATGGTGTATGTCTATAAGGACTACATAAAGATGGTGTATGTCTATAAGGACTACATAAAGATGGTGTATGTCTATAAGGACTACATAAAGATGGTGTATGTCTATAAGGACTACATAAAGATGGTGTATGTCTATAAGGACTACATAAAGATGGTGTATATCTATAAGGACTACATAAAGATGGTGTATGTCTATAAGGACTACATAAAGATGGTGTATGTCTATAAGGACTACATAAAGATGGTGTATATCTATAAGGACTACATAAAGATGGTGTATGTCTATAAGGACTACATAAAGATGGTGTATGTCTATAAGGACTACATAAAGATGGTGTATATCTGTAAGGACTACATAAAGATGGTGTATGTCTCACCTGTGATCTCTTTTGGCTCAGGACAGTGAGGGTATGTGTAACGCAGTTGGAAAGCCTCCATTGGTTTTTGTACAGGCATCGCTTGTTGTGGCGCTCTGAGTCTTTGGATCAAATCTTTCATTTTCTCAAAGCGATTCTTCTCTACTTGACTGAAACCTGTTAGCAAATGATGGGCATTGGACAAGTTGAATGCATGTCTATGGTGAGACAACCTATTTTAGTTTTTTTAAGTGAATGTACATATGACCAAGCAGAACAGTTTATATATGACCAACCAGAACAGTTTAAAGTGGAATAATGCAGTTGTTGGCATGATGGGATACTTTAAATCACAGAGTCAGTAACCGGTCTGTGACCTTACCCATTTTGTCTAAATCTTCACCATTTACGCCGTCAGTGAAATCGCTCTCATCTTGGATACCCAAAATGAGGAATTTGTGGTAGTAGGTGTCCAGTCTGTGCTGCTGGAGAAGGTTGTATATGGTATCCATCTAGATAGAACAATCAGGTCAGACATCAAATATTTTGGGAACTTGTTTTGGCACAGGACTTTTCCTCTCTGCCAAATAATCCACTGCACCAAGAAGAAGAGATTGCGTTTGTTTGTAATTCACTTGAGAAAAACTAAGAAATAACGGGGATTGTATCATGTCGACGTCTCTTTATTCTCTAGAGAACTGCCGTTTCTTCACAAACTAAAATGTTTTTTTATTAGTGTTATTTTAAATGTTGAGTATGAACATACCTCCAACCTGCACTGCATACCTTAAATCACTGGATTTGTACTTAGTAATGGCTGTGACAATAGCTTTGACGGTTTGTTGGCCTTTTAAGTCCTCCGGCCTCATGTTCTGGAGTAGCCTTGGAAAACTGAGTTTTTTAAAGACATTACACATATAGGTCTGAAGCAGCTCACACACCTGGGGTGTATTCACTAGGAACCAAACAGAACCTAATAGAACAGAAGCAAACAGAAGTAAATGGAACAAAACGGGGAGGGACCTACCTGAATTGGTCCAATAGAAACTCTTATTTTTCGTTGCAAAACGTTTTGGACTAATGATTACACAACTGATTAAACATATTGCATTCTAAACTGAAGTCCATGATAAGTAGATTTTTGGAGTCAAGTGTGTTAGTAGTGTGTGGGACAAAAGTGTGTCAATCAGACCCCTGGGGACGGTTTTCCAAAAGTTATCAGATCGGATTACCCCTATCGGATAGGATTAGAATAGGTTTTTTTTAAACTGAAAAATAGGATTCTGATCCACCGGAGAGGGATAAGGATTTGGTCATCCAATCTGACCTTTAATCAGGGATTGTAGGTCGTTCTGTGTTTTTCAAAACTCAAAGGTAGTGATTAGGATAGTTTTGATCCCAAAAATCTGGATTATCTTGATTCCACTAGAAGGGTGGATTTAGAAAGGTGAAAGGTACTACAACCAAGAATTGTCAATGTAACTATGGAGAGGTTGAAAAAACATACATCTGAAAACCAAAGGTTCATGATGTTAAATTGCCCGCAGTATAGGTAGGCCAATGTGGTCAGTTGTTATATTGAGAAGTGTCAAATAAATGCATCTATTTACTTATAAGTGATATGCAGGCTCTATTATTTTTAATCAAGGTACCTTATTCATGTAGTTTACTCATTTCTGTTTCCTTGACAGTGAAGAAGTAGTACCACAACCTGTCCAGTAGATGGCAAGGTGTAGGCCTGTTCAAAGCACTGAAAATCTGGATTGTGATCTTGATATTGTGGTATCTGGATCAGAATGATCCTATCCAATTATTTTCTGGAAAAACGGCTCAAAAACGGACATATCGATCTTGTCCTGGATAGCAAAAATGAGGATTACAGAATCCGGATCATTCTGATCCCCTAAAATGTTTTGAAAAACCGGCCCGAGGACTGGAGTTGCTCATCCCTGGCCTGGAGTATGCCAGGCTATGCCTTAACCAGGCCTTACCTTGGTCTGGTGTGCATTAGTATTACAGGCCTATATTACATGTCATAATTTTTCATGTTGACATTATGAATCAATGATATTAAATGTGTGCATTTTTACAGTGAGTTTAGCTAGATAAATGTGACCACTTTGAGCGCGCGATAACGTTAGCTAGCTGCGCACCGTCAGGCCCGGCCAGGTAATAATGGACAACTTTTTCAGGAACTATGCAATAATACTCACCTTTACACACTGAAGGCCTGCCATTGGGTCTCTATCATAAGTGACAGGAGTTATATAGCTATGCCTACTCAGTCGGCTACGTTTACACTACGGAGACGAAACGTTTGATAGCTGGGTTCAGCAGCTGCTCGTCTTCAACACAGTATCAACGTTTTGGGGGATTTTCTTTTGTAACTACGTTTTCATTTCCGGATTTCTACACTTGTTTTTACTGTTGGAAATCTGTCGGATTGATCACCAGGGAACTCCTGTCATGATTCCAGTGCGTCTTTGCACGGTGCACACAGGCGAGTCGGAGAGCAGTTCTGTCCTAACTGCGCTGCGCTGCAACTGAAAAATAGGACGGTCCTTAGGACTAGTTTGCACTTCACGGATGGTGAATTATTCTGCCGAACGTCTATTGAATAGCTATTGTTTTGGTTTTAAGGAAATTCCTTTTTCATTCTATTTTATTTTCTCATAATGTCAGCCGCTGAAGAGAGGTAAGTATTCCTGATATTGTTGATGGTTTAATTTGTGGAGCAGATTGATTTCATGATTTGGACAACATTGAGTAAATATATTAATTAATATTGCAAACATAATTTATGGTAAAATATGCTGCTGTCTAAAAACACGAATATCTTACTTTCTAGAGAGCAACAACACTTTTGCAGCTATTCTGTTGGTGTAGTTCCTACAATAATTCATGCAGTTTTTTGAAGGGGTGCGATTGTGCGCTCCTTCAACAGATTCCTCTATTACAGATAGCGAGCTACTTAAAGTGATTGTTATTTGAAGTTTTTAAAAAAATGGATCCTGTGACCGGTGTATCTGATAATATTGACTCATGTAGGTCACCAGGTATAATATCCAATTTGTGAAAAGTGCATGCATTCAAAACAGAGATAATGCCAATGTAGACAGACTAGCTGTCTGAGACCCGTGTTGCCCATTGTTCCTCAAAAGAGTGCATCATGCATTCTTCAGTAATCACTTTTATTGACTAATGGCTCAACAGCTTAATTTTAATGATTAATGAACCACTATCCAATGACAAAATACAAATGGCAAATCCAGCTCCATTTTACATCACTGTAACATAATGTTGTCATTTGCATGGAGCAGTTTCTTTGCATCATTTTTTCTTCAACCTCCTTCCAAGCACATAGTAGGGCTATGAGAATCTCTGCCTCAGCACAATTCCTGCCATAATGTTATGCAGACTCCCCCAGAGGATTGGATAAGCCACTCGGAAATAGTACCCCTACTTGAATGGATAGTAGACCCTCTTCCTCCCACAGTGCAGCAAACGGAGATGCAGATTATAATAAGTGGGTGGTCAGTAAGGTAGCTAGATGGACCTGAGGCCTACTTGTCTAGAAACAGTTCTATATGTGTCTTGTTGTGATGTGTTCTCAGTATACAGCACAGGAGGTTGGTGGAACCTTAATTGGGGAGGACGGGCTCGTGGTAATGGCTGGAGTGGAGTTAGTGGGATGGTATCAAATACGTTTGTTTGATGCCATACCATTTGCGCCGTTCCAGACATTATCATGAGCCGTCCTCCCCTCAGCAGCCTCCACTGGTATATAGGTCAGGTTAGAGGTGACGTCCACTAGCCCACACTAGGTCATGGTTTCCTACCAAGGCTCTTAATTCCTGACCTAATTCCCTCTCTGCCAGTGAGCTGTAAATAATGAGTTTTTTTTAAGGTTGGTTTAGTACAACAATAGAACCTTGGAACAGTTTTGAGTGTGCGTTCAAATGTGGGGTGTTTTGAGTGAACAAACTCTGCAGAAATTTTTCATTAAATGTTTCATTGGAAGTACAATAGGCTACGTAGCTTTAATCCCAGCCTGCATATACAGTACAATAGCACTCTGAGGTGAAAGGCTTTTTCTCAGGCTAGTTCCTCTTAACATGTCTCTACTGATTTTATTTGAACTGGTACCCTATGCTAACTGACCCTCCTATCCAAAGCCACTTATATTACAATAACTTTAGCTTGACTTACCCAACCTCACCTTGTTGCTCTGTGTACCTCCAGTCCCATGTTGGTGTCGTATATGGGCTGCTCCAAACACCAGCCTCCAGGGCCTCTGTGTACCTCCAGTCCCATGTTGGTGTCGTATATGGGCTGCTCCAAACACCAGCCTCCAGGGCCTCTGTGTACCTCCAGTCCCATGTTGGTGTCGTATATGGGCTGCTCCAAACACCAGCCTCCAGGGCCTCTGTGTACCTCCAGTCCCATGTTGGTGTCGTATATGGGCTGCTCTAAGCACCAGGCCCCAGGGCCTCTGTGGTGCTCCTGATGCCCCTCACTCACCGCTGAAGATCCCAGGTGGGCGAGGGACTGGCAGGGATCCCCCTCTCCATGTGCTCCTTCACAAAGTGAGTCCCTATAGGGCCCCATCCCAATAGCCAAACAATGCATTCTTCCTTCATTGAAGTTATCAATCAAAGATCTGAGATAATTGGATTGGTTAAAGCAATGGGGTTGGAAACCTGAATTTCACTTATCCAAACACACAGGTCATAAGGGAAGAAATTAGGAAGGATGTCTGTTTTTATAACCATGAGGACTTTCCGAAGATGAATGGTAAAAATGTGCTAATGTTGTCAAAAGATACATTGCATCTTACTGTTTAGCTTTATAGTCATAAGCCTACAGGCCTTTCATTTGATCTATGCTCCATCTATCATTTGAGAGACTACAGTCTATTTACATGGTTTGTTTAGCTACTTGTTAACATGTTCAGGGATGTGGGTCACTGTGTCAGGCGCCAAAACCCACTCTCATTAACCCAGAAAGCTACTGAACCACAAAATGACACAAGCCCAAATACACTCAACATTCCTGCACATACCCAAAAGCATGCTCTTAAAGTTAGGTTAATCCTTGCTACTTTCATAGTGAAAAGTGACCCTTGTACACGAGGACAAGTTTCACCCAAGACTGCCTGTAATGACTCAACATTTGAGAAAAGGCAGAGAATGGCTTGAATATCGCTATGTGTATAGGTTAATGTCGGTCACTGTATTGATCAAACAGCAATGGTGAAGAGAGTAATTCTGCTGGAGGTCCATTGGTTTGAAAATATTATGCTCATAGGCAAATCATAACAACAGGAATCCCTTATTTAAGATAGATGCTAGATCAGGCTAGTGTAACCTACCTAGTTCCTAGATTAATAGCTGACAAAGACCTATGTTATGGGTCGAAACCTTGTCCATCTAATAACTGTGGAAGTTCTGTATCGAACAGTGTGCCAATACGTTTTGCTTTCCTCTCTCAGGATGGAAGGCTGACAGTGACTCAGGTGACCTCTGTTCGTGGAGCTCTCCCCATCCTGCACTTTCACTACCAGCTGAGCGAGCACCGCAATGCATGCTGGGAGACTGTGTTCACCTCAGACAGCCTCTTCCTGGAGATCCCAGAGGGGTCACTCCCTGAGGGCAGCAAAGAGGGGTGAGGAGGAACTGCCGTCTATCCTCGCTGGCTTTATAATCATGCATACATACACCTGTTATAACCATGCATTATGCCATCGGGAAGGCTGGAATTAAGTCTAAAAAATACATTTTTAAGATTGCCAGTGAAGGGAAATATATATATATAAAAAATCATTTCAAACAACAACAAATTCTTATTTACAATGACGGCCTACCAAGCGACAGAAGGCCTCCTGCAGGGACTGGGGCTGGGATTAAAAATAAAAATGTAGGACAAAACACACATCATGACAAGAGAGACACCACAACACTACATAAAGAGAGACCTAAGACAACAACACAGCATGGCAGCAACACATGACAACACAGCATGGTAGCAACACAACATGACAACAACATGGTAGCAACACAACGTGACAACAACACGGTAGCAACACAACGTGACAACAACACGGTAGCAACACAACATGACAACAACATGGTAGTAGCACAACATGGTACCAGCACAAACATGGTACAAACATTGTTGAGCATAGACAACAGCACAAAGGGCAAAAAGGTAGACAGCAATACATCACACGAAGCAGCCACAAGTGCCTGTAAGAGTGTCCATGATTGAGTCTTTGAATGTAGCGATGGAGATAAAACTGTCCAGTTTGAGAGTTTTTTGCAGCTCGTTCCAGTCGCTAGCTGCAGCGAACTGAAAAGAGGAGCGACCCAGAGATGTGTGTGCTTTGGGGACCTTTAACAGAATGTGACTGGCAGAATGGGTGTTGTATGTGGAGGATGGGGGTTGCAGTAGGTATCTCAGATAGGGGGGAGTGAGGCCTAAGAGGGTTTTATAAATAAGCGTCGGGTATACAGAGATGACCAGTTTACAGAGGAGTGTAGAGTGCAGTGATGTGTCCTATAAGGAGCATTGGTGGCAAATCTGATGGCCGAATGGTAAAGAACATCTAGCCCAGGGTTCTTCAATTCCGGTCCTGGAGGGCCGAAACACCTCTGTTTTTCATCCTCTCCTTCTAATCAGGGGCTAATTCAGACATGGGACACCAGGTGAGTGCAATTAACTACCAGGTAGAAATAAAAAACAGACGTGTTTCGGCCCTCCAGGACCGGAATTGAAGAACCCTGATCTAGCCGCTCGAGAGCACCCTTACTGCTGATCTATAAATGACATCTCCGTAATCTAGCATGGGTAGGATGGTCATCTGAATCAGTTTTAGTTTGGCAGCTGGGGTGAAAGAGGAGCGATTACGATAGAGGAAAGCAAATCTAGATGCAACTTTATCTTGGATATGCACTGTACTGGGTGGAGCTCCAGAGGACTACTTTGGGAGAATCCTGCATATTACAGTGTGCATGAATATGTAAGGGAATACAAAGGAGCAACACTTACATTATTTGAGATACACCCCTCTCTTCTTTCCTCTCTTCTCTTTTATCAGACTCACCAGTCTCCTCATGTTCTCCGAAGAAAAGTTAGGAGTCAGCCATGTGTTTCTGTGGTTCTCCAAAAGCAGAGGGGATCAAGGTATGTCTAAGTCTAGACGTGTTCTTTCATGCGCTTTATATTAGACAAATTATTAAATTAGTTGAATTATTTGTTTATTGATCAAATTAATGTCACTTTAGTAACCTCTAACCGTACTGGTGTTAAAAAAACATCAGGAATAATGCAAAGTGCACACTAAAATTGAAAAAGGGAAACATAATTTAGATACTGTCTGAACAGTCACGTTAACAATCCTACGTTTTCTACATCTTTCCAGCGCTCCTTACCAGGACTTTCCACTACATAGGCTTTGAGATTATGAAACCAGGCCACCCTCTGATACCGCCCCGAGCAGATCTTGTGTTTTTGGGCTACTCCATGAGTCCAACATGTCCGGAGTCAGAAGAAGATTAATGCCCTCCTGATCAACCCAAACATCACTAATCTATTGCTCTGGCCCAATAGTCTCTTTTCCATGCCCACCTGACCTTTGTTGTTTTTTTTCTATGGTGGGGATAGGAAACAAGGAAAGGAAGCTATTTAAGCATATTGGGACAAGACCCATCTCTCTCTTCCCATATGTAGTGCTGTAGTCGTGACGGAGAGCAAGCCCTTCATTCTGTAGACCTCTTTGGTGATTGAACCTTCAAGGCTTGAACTAAAAAGATTGATCCTGTTAGGTGGCTGCGTTCTTGACCTCTTGCATGTTGTGTCGCCAGTTGCCACAGCTTCTACTGCAAGTGGGACACTCGGTGCTAAAAATACTAACTTATTATTTTAAACTCCACAGTGCAGCTAAAGGTGAGGGACTCTAATAAAACGACAGTGTACCGGAAGAGGGGGCTAAGGGCAATATGGCACATAACATTGGAATCTAGATGTCTGGATAATGAAATCATGGGTATGCGTTCAGGACTCATTAACCCTGGTAGATCTTTTTGTTTTCCTGAACCGCTGCAACAAATGTATTTTACAATGCAAACGTCTCCGTTGTCTTGAATTGAGTGAATGATCGATGTAAACTCCCATTATTGACATGCAGACTTCAAAGACTCGTTAAGTCAGTGACAATACATCGCTTAACTGTAATGTTGCTCACACTTAAGAGGTTTATCTTAGGTCAGGGGAGCACTAAATACATACATACTGTGTGCTAGACTCACTTGACATTCTTCTTGTGCATTCAGTTGAGAAGATTAGGCTGCATGTGTGAAAGCAAGCGCCTACATTCCCCTGTAGCTGATCCAACATACTATACACACATCCCCTTCCTACTTTCTAAACTATTGTGTTGTAGAATTTCTATATACACACACATTTCAGATTTCCATTTTCATGTAATGACACTACAGATGGAATAAAAGTCCTGTTATACCTCTGTTCTTGTCGGTATTGTGTTTTGGCACCAGTTAACAGCCCATGTGTAATGATGTGAATCAAATTATATTGCCTACAAGTATATTGGTTCTTCTTAAGAGAAACAAGGAGATACTAGCTGAACTTAATAACAAGTGTTTTGCTACGGTGTACGCTACTGAACATGACCCAGTTCACAACACATTGAAATTCTGTAAACAATCAGGACATACCCTGTGGCCTTAATCTTTCCCTTGCCTTGGCGGGTTACTGAAGTCTTCAAAGTATTTCTGAGAAGTCTGCCTGGATACACAATAATGGTTATCACAACATAATGAAAATAGAGATTCTATCAGTACATTTGGTTTCAATGTTTTAATAAAGAAAAAGACTAACAAGAGCGTAACACGTTACGGGTGTTTTAGGAAAGTATGAATTTGAAACGAGTGTTTATTTGTCCTTCTCCTTCTGTTCTTTGTCTTTCTTGTCTTTCTCTGCCTTGGCCTCTTCGGCCTCGTGTCGTTTGATCAGCTCCTCCACCTCTTTCTGTTTCAGCACCTTGATCTTGGTCTTTCCGTCTTCTCGCGTCAGGGTGGCTATTTCCACTGGGGAGGTCAAGATATCCATGAGTCATAACGTCTATGTTCATATCTCAGGCTGCATTACAGACGTATAGCTTACTATATACATCTCTATACAACATATTTATTATATACAGTATTGTGTGTATAATGTACAACAGCTGATGATGTCTAATGTTTTAGACATCATCATCTTCATCATTTCTAGCCTACTCTCCATAGAACAGCTGTGGATTAGGATAACACCGTCCCACTCTACACAAGACCATCTACAGTCTGGGTTTACTCAGTGTGTTCCAAGGCAGGAGAGGCTCAGTAGTTGTTTAGAATGGTGATGTCCGGTGTGGATCTTACCCTTCTCCGCCGAGAGCTTGCTGACGTCCATGGTCTTGTTCAGGACTTTGACGGCCAACGCCAGGGCAGAGGACAGTGACATCTCGCCCTCTTTGAAATCCTGCTTCAACATGGACACTGCAGCCTGGGGAGGAGAAGATACAACATGATGATTTAGACAACAGGTGGGTCTAATCCTGAATGCTGATTGGTTAAAACCGCATTCCAGCCGGTGTCTATTCCACAGTTAACACCGGCTAAATCTATGACGTTAATGATATAACACCTCAGTACCACTCAATGAGATAATTGTGTCTATTTTCATTGAGATGTAGTATGCCAGTTAGGCAGCCATAAGTCTGATATCCAGCCAAGGGCTGAATTGTTGAAATATTATGCCACAAAAGTGTATATTTTCAATTCCCAGTCAACACTGTAGCACCATCTACTGTGACGTTTCACGTCTTTACTTTGTGGCAATGCTACTGCCAAAACAATGAATGTGCATTGTGCCAACGTTGACGACAGCAGGCTTACCGCGCTGTTGTTGCCGATGCAAGTAGCCTTCCATCCTCCATAGTTTCCACTGGGGTCACTCTGGTAGAGCTGGAAGCCGTAGTGTTTGTCCCAGCCCATGTACAGCAGAGACACTCCAAACGGCCTCTTCCCTGAAGACACACAACACATCAAACACAATCAAAAACGTGTGCTGACCCTAACTGTACTCTGTTGCCTCTGGTATGTTCTTTTCACACAGCCATTTGGTCCAGCATGGTTCCAGCAACTATGGTGGAAGTGTAACCAGGGTGGCGTTTACTAGAGAACCCAACGGAGGTGTTTGTGGCCTCTGTCTATTAGCTAACCTCCAAACTGTGTGTAGGCCTGTTTGATGTCACACAACGCGGTCACCAACTGCTCACAGGGGATTGGCTCCTGGTACTGCAGTAGATATCTGTGTGAATTAAATAACACATACACATTATCTGTCAGATAGACACAGTGATAGATTACTAGGGGTGCCTTGTTGATCTTGCAAACTAACACCATACATGGCTTTGTATATGAATTAATGAACAAATGTGTCACAGGTAGAGACCGTGGACTTATACTACCCTACATACCTCTGTGCTATTAGCCTCAGCTCATTGGTTAGCACGTTAGCATCGGAGGTGATACCGGCAACACTGCAAGCCATGTCTCTGAAACGATACGACACCAAATCAAATCACAGAGCAGTCCATGGGTATAATGTAGCAGCATGGCTGACATCTACTAACAACTGGATGGTGATGGAGCAAAGCATCCCAGCTTCAGAGTAGGAGTGTTGATCTAGGATCAGTTTAGCCTTTTTAGATCATAATGAATACGATTACAGGGACAGGGGAGATCTGATCTTAGATCAGCACTCCTAGTCTTGAGACGCTTTATGAGCAGGTCCTGATCTGTCTTGTTGGCATGCTTATAGTAGTGCTACATATAAGCCTGGCAAGGGAGACTATGGTCATACTCACTCATTGAGCTTGTAGATCTTCTCCGAGAAGAAAACCTCATCAAGCAGCTTGTGGATGTTGCGCCTCTCTGCAGCCAACAGTACACCGTCATTTGCTAAAATCCCAAGACATGAGCCGGCGTGGCCAATAGCCTCCATGGCATACTCCACCTGATATAAGCGTCCTGTAAAGCAGCAACTATAAATTGTTGTGTCTGACATGGTTGGTCAGAGAACACTTGACAGTAGAGTCTTGAATGTGATGATAACATTCAGTATGGACAGTAACTCGTTATTGGAAAGATAACACTTGCCTTCAGGTGAGAAAATGGTAGTCCGGGAATCATATCTACGAGACTACAAAAATAAATAAGTGTTATCAATTTCCGAAGAAAGCACCCAAGTAAAGGTTGAAAGGTAGTCAACTGCATCATATTAAACATGTACAGGTAACTGCCAAAATAAAGGAAACACATGAGTAAATGAGGGATATAAGATATATTGAAAGGAGGTGCTTCCACACATTTGTAGTTCCCGAGTTAATTAAGCAATTAACATTCCAGCATGCTTTGGGTCGTTTATAAAAAGTACCCAGTTGCCATTTTTTTTGGCTACCATGGCTTGAAGAATAGATCTCAGTGACTTTGAAAGAGGGGTCTCAAAGGAGCATACAGGGTTTAAAGGGTGTGTGTCTCAGTCACCAGATCTCAACCTAATTGAACACTTACGGGAGATTCTGGAGAAGTGCCTGAGACAGCGTTTTCCACCACCATCAAACAAAACACCAAATGATAGAAGTTCTCGTGGAAGAATGGTGTCACATCCCTCCATTAGAGCTCCAGACACTTGTAGAATATATGCCATGGCGCATTGCAGCTGTTCTGGCGGCTCACCGACCTATCAAAGTTGCACTTTACCGAAACCGTTCCGCCATTTCCTGTTTGGTAAAACTCTAATAGTTTGCCTAATTTCAGTTTGTGACAAAATAAGCTAGTATAGTGTAGAGAATCATTGTATCATCTAAACCGCTGTGAAATATATTTCCCATAACCAAAAAAATTATATTTTCAGCTGTTTGAAGCTGGTGTACAAAACAGAAAGTAAAAGATGCAAAAACAAAACTTAACAGGGAGCATAGAAATAGCGCACATAGAACATATATACCGCTTCTTAGTCTTGCGTTCACGTAGAATTATAGATCTATATCTACATTTATGTGAATTTTGTCGGGTCGCCCAAAAAGTGACATATTGCCACTTTAAGACACTATGTTGGTGTTTCCTTTATTTTGGAAGTTACCTGTACATTACAGATAATAACATTAACGTAGCTAGCTACTTACCATGATTCAGCCTGCCTGTAAAATAAAACCTGCGAAACCAACACTTCCAATAATATTAATGAAGGTCCATAATACAAATCTCAAAACAATAAGAACTGCTGGTTAATTCGCTAACGTGAGCTATATTATTTGATTACAAAGAATATCTAGCTAGCCAATTAGAAAGTTAACATATAGCTACAGTAGTATCTGAATTAGCTAGAGTAGTGAGAAAACGTTAGCGAAGTCACGTTAGTTCATTCATACAAGGCAAATGTGTTACAAACAGAAATATGCTAGCTAGCCAGCCAGCATGCTAACCTTAGCTAGCTAACTTTACAATGCCTGGAGAGGCTAGCTGACTTTTGGGGCCGTTTTAACAACAGGTCACGTATATGCAATTTATAAGATATGCCCCCAATGTTGTACTTTTATAGTAAACGTGTGGCTAAACAGACAGTAATATAAAACATCGCTATTTACCTTAGCTAGCCTGATGTAGTAGTTTGTTGCTGACACACACTGCTGCGAAGCAGACAAGAATAACTAAGCACTTCCGGGTCCCGGATTTTTGGAATCCTTCAGAATAAAAGTTCCGTCCTGTATACATTGTAAATTAATAATTAGGGTTTAAAATGTTGTAAATGTTCACAATTATCAATATATTTTATACTAGTTATCATACAAAGAATAATTAAAAGTATTTCTATACGAGATGCCCCGTGTAGCTCAGTTGGTAGAGCATGGCGCTTGCAACGCCAGGGTTGTGGGTTCGTTTCCCACTGGGGCCAGTATGAAAATGTATGCACTCACTAACTGTAAGTCGTTCTGGATAAGAGCGTCTGCTAAATGACTTAAATGTCATTTATTGGTTTATTTTTTCAAGCCTAAATGGTCAACAATATTTTTTGTGTGTGTTCTATCATTTATTGCACCATTCAACATTATCTGTACTTTATGTTGCAGTAAAAGGGGGGTCCATTCTACTCAGGAGCCCTTTTAGTTTCCAAATCCACAGAGTTTACACCCAGAGGAGCGCCACTGCTCATTTGGCGGCCCCTATAGTGTGGCCCATCAACTTAAATCCAATTGTTTTTTCATATTGTACATATATATATTGCACCATACAACATTATCTGTAGGTTGTGTCGCAGTAAAAAGGGGGGTCCATTCTAGTCAGGAACACTTCTAGTTTCCTCTGGGTGTAAACCAGTGGAGGCTCTTCAGAGGAGGAAGGGAAGGACCATCCTCCTCAGTGAATTTCATTAAAATAGAAATAGTGAAACATTAAAAAAGTTATAATTTTTAGATAAAACTATACTAAATGTATTCACGTCACCAAATAATCTATTAAAACATAGCCTCAGCAGCACTCTGTAGGGTAGCACCATGGTGTAGCCGGAGGTCAGCTAGCTTCTGTCCTCCTCTGGGTACATTGACTTCAATACAAAACCTTTGAGGCTCATGGTTTTCACCCCCTTCCATAGACTTGCACAGTAATTATGACAACTTCTGAAGGACGTCCTCCAACCTATCAGAGTTCTTGCAGCATGAACTGACATGTCCACCCAATAAAAGGATCAGAGAATGAATCTATACTGAAAGCATAAGATACAGCTAGCTAGCACTGTAGTGCATAAAATGTGGCGAGTAGTTGACGCAAAGAGAGAAAAAGACAATAGTTTAAAAGTTTTGAACAAATTAATTGATTCCAAAATTAAGGAGAAGCAAGAGAGAGAGAGAGGGAGCTATATTTCATTATATATATACACTACCAGTCAAAAGTTTTAGAACACCTACTCATTCAAGGGTTTTTCTTTATTTGTACTATTTTCTACATTGTAGAATAATAGTGAAGACATCAAAACTATGAAATAACACATATGGAATCATGTAATAACCAAAAAGTGTTAAACAAATCAAAATATATTTTAAATTTTAGATTCTTCAAAGTAGCCACCCTTTGCCTTGATGACAGCTTTGCACTTTGATGCAGTGCCTTAGACCGCTGCACTTCATAGTTTTGATGTCTTCACTATTATTCTACAATATTCTACAACAACAAAAAATCACTTTTACTTACTTAACTAGTAATGCAGCTAGCTAGTTTAGCCTACTCAAACACCCGGTTCAAACAGAGAGGGATTCTATGTTAGCTAGCTGGCTTTGTCTATCCAACACTGGAACTCTTCCAAGTCACGGTAAGCTTTTGGTTTTAGTAATTTATTGCGACCGGGCCCGCCTGTGTAACTGCTAAATAGCTTGCTGTACACTGTGCTGCATGATTGGGTTAAACATGCGTTGTAGTAGCTATGTTGACTATGACGTTAATATGGTGAAAAGGATGTAGCCTGTGTGTAGCCGTTAGCGGTTTTGATATGAAAGTTTAGCTTGGGAAAGGTTTTTTCGGCTGGTCACAGACAGCTGTTGTATTGTGCACTGAAGTCCACAAGCGAAGGGAAAAGGTGAGAGGAGGAGAGAGCGTAGATGCGAGAAGGAATTATATATACAATGAGCAAAGTGATAATGTGGTTTATATGTGGCTGGTAGTTTGTGTGTGTGTGATCAGGGGTGTATTCATTCCGCCGATTCGGTTGAAGAACGTTTCTTAAACGGAAGCAAACGGAACAAACATACCTGAATTTGTCCAATAGAATCTCGTTTGCAACTGTTGGACTAATGATTACAACCTAGATCAGCTAGATGCAGGCAAGAATGTGCAAGGCGGTATTGAATGTGTAACTGTCTGTCACCTAGATTACGCAAATTTCTCTCGACCTGTGCACTTACGTTGTAAAATTTCATTCGTAGACCAGGTTGTAGCAACCTCATGATGGGTATAGGGAAACTTTGAGTATCATGTAGTAACCTAAACCTATCGATGTTACATTGAGCTGGGTGAATGGAATATGAATGACAGTCATCCAATATGCTGTAATAGAAATAAAGCCATGCTCATAAAATAAAATTAAAAAACGTCCTCCCTCATCTTAAAGGCACCGACCACACTGCACTGTAAAGTCTGTGGATGGGGAAACTAGAAGTGCCCCTGAGTAGAATGGACCTCCTTTTTACTGCAACACAACGTACAGATAGTTGTGTACGGTGCAATATGTATTTCCAGTATGAAAAAAACGATTGGATTTAAGATGATTGGCCACTTTAAGGGCCAAATTAGCAGTGACGCTCCTCTGGGTGTGATGCTGCGTTCAGAACAACTGGGAACTCTGAAAAAAACTTGGTCAAATCATGAAGTCAGTGATCTTCAGATTGGAAAGTCGGAGCTCTAGAAAGAGGCCCGAATTCCCGAGTTGGAATTCTGAGTTGGATGACTGTTTAAAACGATTTTTCCCAGTCTGAGCAATTTTTTTCCCGAGTTCCATTTATTTTGAACGCTCGGAAGTCGGAGATTTCCGAGTTTCCAGTTGTTTTGAACGCGGCACAAACGGTGGATTTGGAAACTAAAAGTGCTCCTGAGTAGAATGGACCCCCCTCCCTTTTACTGCGACACAATGTACATGAAGTTGTGTACTACGGTGCAGAATGTTCAATATGAAAAACATACTGAACATCATGCAATACAAATAGGCTAATTAACAATGGGATTTTAAAGTGTTTTCTAAAGTTGATTATTATTATTATACAAAAATTATTAACATTTCCTCATAAAATGTTACGAATTTCGACCATTTGTATTATTTTTCATTGCGGGACTTTCATTTTGAAGGAAAATCGTCGAGGTCACGGCCTTATTCTTGCTTAGTCTTGCTTATTCTTGGTCTGACACACGGGCCATAGAGTTTAGAAAATGCTTTCTCATTGGCAAAGAACTGGTCTAAGAAAATACTGTAGCGCCATCTATCGTCAAGGTGGTGTCTCTCTGTGGTAGCGCAGTACAGTGGAGGAGAAAAGTTGAATTATTACAAAACCCCCTCGCTTGGTGAGCTAAAAAAAACGAAAAAACGCCACCTACTGGAGCAGACAAATGTTTTGCTCAGTTATCCCTCTCGCTTCGCCTCTTCCTCTCTGGTTTAGTTTGACAACATAAAATCGAATCATAACCCGGACAGATATCTCTAAATTCGTTATCGCTTTACTCACTTGCGGATATGACATTACTATGTCTGACTATGGACATAATATTTTGATAGACATTTGTCCAACGAGGTAAGTTAACGTTTGCTTGTTTAAAATAGTTCACTGTTAGCCTGCTTGCTAGCAAGGACATCAACCAACGCATAGCTGGCTAGCTGCATTATTATTAGCTAACTAGCTAATTTGTGACTACCTACAGTCTAACCTACTGTTTACACATGCACAAGTATTCAACCTATGCATTGTTAGTTAGCATTGTTATTTCCGGATTGCGCGATTGACAATAGGCTTTGGCGTAGGGAACATTGTGTCCTGTGACCTGCAACTAGCAGTATCTTGTAATGTTAGCGCATAGCATAGCTACTTCAGCTGTATAGAGCACATTGAAGCTCCCCCCATCAATGTACGACCTGTTTTTACCTTGTCAGGCATTTGATAACATGGTCATGACTGCTACGAAGCAGTACAGTGTATGTTTGACCTTTGATCCTTCCTAACACAACCCCAGTCAGTTTAGACATCGCTCAGGCCTTGTTTTCTGATGTAGTAGTTTGTGAACCATTGTCATGATACTGGTACAGACTTCAGACATTTTACATTTTAGTCATTTAGCAGACGCTCTTATCCAGAGCGACTTACAGTTAGTGAGTGCATACATTTTCATACTGGCCCCCCGTGGGAAACGAACCCACAACCATGGCGTTGCAAGCGACATGCTCTACCAACTGAGCTACAGGGGACTAGTGCCATCTAGAATTCATTACAAGTCGATGCACATTCAATATATAAAATGTATTGGGTATATGTTGTGAAATTATTGGGTATATGTATTGGGTATATGTTGTGAAATTGTTAGATATTACTTGTTAGATATTACTGCTCTGTCGGAGCTAGAAGCACAAGCATTTCGCTACACCCGCAATAACATCTACTAAACACGCATATGTGACAAATAACATTTGATGTTGTACTACGTTGTGGAGAAACGGTTGACAAATTGGAGTACATTCAAGACTTCCAATGTTGTGCAACCTCGTGGAAGAAAACCTTTGACAGTGTTGTGTGGTCTGTATTTCCCCAGGTAGAGGCTAGTCTGATGAGGGGGCTCTCCAGAGAGGTAGAATGCAACAGAAGAGGAACATCCAGATCATTGAATGGGAGGACCTGGACAAGAGGAAGTTCTACTCCTTCGGGGTATTCATGACCATGACCATCCGGGCCACCGTCTATCCGGCCACCCTCATCCGCACCAGACTGCAAGTGCAGAAGGGCAAGTCGCTCTACAACGGGACCTTCGATGCCTTCTTCAAGATCCTGCGGACCGAGGGCGTGCGGGGCCTCTACCGTGGCTTCATGGTCAACACCTTCACCCTCATATCGGGCCAGGCTTACATCACCACCTACGAGCTGGTGAGGAAATATGTCTCCAACTATTCCAAGGACAATACCGTCAAGTCTCTGGTGGCGGGTGGCACGGCGTCCCTGGTCGCCCAAACCATCACTGTCCCCATAGACGTGATTTCCCAACAGCTGATGATGCAAGGCCAAGGGAAGCACCTGACTCGCTTCCGGGTCAAGCTGAAAACGGAGGCCGACGGGAAGACCAAAATGGCGTTTGGCCAAACCAGGAACATGATTGCTCAGATCTTTGCGGCCGACGGCTTCCGAGGCTTCTACAGGGGATATGTGGCCTCCCTTCTAACATACATCCCAAATAGTGCGGTCTGGTGGCCTTTTTATCACTTTTACGCAGGTATAAAGGAGTGTTTGTTTACAAGGATATTTATCCCAGGACCGGTTTCCCGGACACAGATTAAGCCTAGTCCTGGACAAAAGCACTTCATTGAGCATGCTTTGAGTCCTGGAGGAGGCTTAATCCGGGAAACCTGTCCTTAATGTTATTATTACTATTTTCTTCAAGAAGGGTTGGAGATTAATCATCTCTTGTAATAATTATAGTCCATATAGAGTCCATATAGTCAACATACATTGTCTATAAGGAGCATTTCAAAGCACAAATCTTCCACAACGTTTCACAGAACAGCTATCCAAAATGGCGCCCAGTGACTGCCCTCATCTACTACTCCAAGCCATGGCCGGACCACTAGCTGCTGCGACTGCATCCACTGTCACCAACCCCATGGATGTGGTCAGAGCTAGAGTGCAGGTAGAGTGCAACTTCAGCTAAATGTACTGGTGGAATGTAAAGGGTCTGTTTGGATAGCCACATGTGGCCATCATTGGGTCCACTGTTTTCTCTAATAGATTTTAGTGGCACACTGGCACAGTGTATAATCAGGGATAGGCAACCCTGGTCTTGGAGTGCCACAGGCACATTATATATTTTTTTGATTCAAAATCCTTCAGTGTCTGTTGCACTCCACGACCAGAATTGCCTACCCAGGGTCTAAATCCTGGAATAGCAAATAGAATTTTACAAAAAAAAAATGTACATGGATAAATACCTTTGTAACAGCCTTGTATGTGTGTGACAGGTTGAAGGCAGGACCTCCGTCATCGAGACGTTCAAACACCTGCTGGCAGAGGAGGGATTCTGGGGGATGACCAAAGGGCTGTCTGCACGCATCATATCCTCCATTCCCACCGCCATCGTTATGGTCGTGGGCTACGAAACCCTCAAGAGAGTGAGCTTGCGACCGGAGCTGGTCGACTCTAGACACTGGTAGAGGACATTAGCACCCAATCCCAAACCCACCCCTAACCCATACCCTCTATGCCCTGGTGAGGGGATTAGGGGATAGGTGTTAACAATATGGTAATAGCTACACATTTCCCACTTGAATTTTCACCACATTATATATACAATCATAGGGGGTAAGGGACACGGATTGATTTGGGATTGGACATTGTTGCTGTGGCCCTGGTTCCAATTCGGCCTCTTGACCTCCCCTGACCTCACCACTGCATAGGTGATAGCAATAGAGCACAATATTGGCCCAGGGACTGAAATGGAACTGGGCCAATAAGATCTGCCTGCTCCTATTCCTTAATGGCTTCCTTGTCCTAATTATTTTGTTTGCCTTTTAAACTACTGTTGCCTTTTAGTGTGAATTGGTGGGGATTTTTATCTTATGTTGTGAGTGAATGAAGGAACAGTAGTTTGAGATTTGATGTCATTAGAATGTGTAATTTGTGACTGGTACACCCTCATGTTGGTTCTAGTGCCGAGCGATTAACCGAAATGTCGGTTATTTTTCGTTTTTTAAACAACTAATTGATCGATGTCTGTTCAATTATTTGAATTCCATTTTGTTCGTTTTTGTCTGAGCGCTATATGCAGTTTCTCTAGAGATAAATCAGATCAAGCCCAAACTGTGCGATTTTGCAGTATCCAACAGGCCAATATTCTACATAGTTTAGCGCAGAAAACATGGTAATTAACTACAGTGACCATAATCCATTGCGCGCCTACTTGTCCGGTGTGAGAGGGAGAGAAGAGACAGAAGAACGTGATTGGGAGGGATAGAGAGCAGTTGCGTAGTGAGGCATCTACCTGAAAATAAATCATCTAAGATTTATAGTTGGTATTCAGCAGTCATAAAAGTATGCCTTATTTACTTTGAAGAACTACTGAAATAGTGATTTAGTCAGACAGCATAGGCAGCAGCTCTATAGAGATGAGATGACTTGGAATGAAATAAAAAGTCATCAAATAAAACAAATGAAATATACACAACAACTGAAATATTTCATTAAAGTAATGTGAATAAATGATGGTTAATAAGTGATAAGCAGTAATGGGCAGTCACTACCATCATGGGACTTTTAATTGTTTTATTCTGTGTTAAAGCATTCAACCCACATAATGCGTAGATTTTTTTATTATCAAACCGAACCGACCTCAAAAAGCACTAATCGCTCAGCACTAGTTGGTTCCTTCAGGGATTCGTTGTCATTTGTTTTTCAACAGGCATAAACACTGAACTGATCCATCACTCCTAATGTATTTCTACTGTCTTAGTAATAGGATAGATCAACTTAAATCTGTTTAAAGCTGCCCTCTAGCCTTTATCAGGTTTAGTCCTAGGAGGTAGCAACAGCAAATTGCATACACAATTTCAGCTCAAACACACATGACAAAACAACCAATTAGGGCACATGTTCCTCTTCTTTGACTTTGCACTTGCGAAGACCCTCCCCTTTAGTCCTCCCAACCTAATCTCGTCCACCCAGCCAGCTCTCTAGCAATTGAGCCTGGGGTCGGACAAGGTTACTCCGAGTACAAAATAAAGAAGTTGGTAGAGTCACACTATTTAACAGAAATCCAGGCTATGGAGGGTAGATTTAAATGATAAAATGATTATATTAGTAGTACATGTAACTGTGCTGTGTTTAGGGCAGCCATCTTATTGTGAATAAAAAAAGACGTGATGCTGTAAATTATACTGTTAAAGCACATTGTTTCCAATTAATGTCTTCACCTCAACTCCAATATTCAATAGTTTGAACCCTGGTATTTAGCATTGCTGCTGTGACAATATTAGCAATATTCAACTAATATTGTACTGAACAATCAAGGTTGTTGGCCAATTGTGAAATGCTAACTGTTGTAGTTTTAAAATATTCAGTAAATTAATTTTTTGATGGTTTCAGGGCTGGTACTTTGGGAGGGATTTGTTTTTAGTGTGCAGGACCAGCAGTAAACTGCTCTTTAAAGGAAGTGAGTGGATGTGAGGATGAGGACTCCAGGCAGAGAACAAGACAAGGCATGTCACTTTGTGTATTGTGGTAGTAAACCTCTGAGTGTAATCTGTGTATTAACTTCATCACTTCCAGCTCAAACGTGTAGTTGCACAATGTACATTTCTTTGAATTTCTCAATATTATTGTCTTAAAAGAAAATGTTCTGATGTTATTTATTGAAAAAAGATTTTCACATTCATATTTCTCTGGACAATAGCAAAGGTTCAAACTATACTGAAGAAAAATATAAACTCAACAATTTCAAAGATTTTACTGAGTTACAGTTCATATAAGGAAATCAATCAATTGAAATAAATTCATAAGGCCCTAATCTATGGAGGCCAATTGGACATACTGCCAAATTCTCTAAAACGATGTTGGAGGCTTATGGTAGAGAAATTAACATTCAATTATCTGGCAACAGCTCTGGTGGACATTCCTGCAGTCAGCATGCCAATTGCGCGCTCCCTCAAAACTAGAGACATCTGTGGCATTGTGTTGTGTGACAAAACGGCACATTTTAGAGTGGCCTTTTATTGTAATGATCATGCTGTTTAATCAGCTTCTTGATATGACACACCTGTCAGGTGGATTGATTATCTTGGCAAAGGAGAAATGCTCCGTAACAGGGATGTAAAGAAATTTGTGCACAACATTTTAAAGAAATACACTTTTTGTGTGTATGAAACATTTCTGGGATATTTTATTTCAGCTCATGAAACATTGGACCAACACTTTACATGTTGCGTTTATATTTTTGTTCAGTGTAGTTTAGATCTTGCCTTCTAGGTTAATTTATGTACATTGTAGGCCTCCTGTAGCTCAGTTGGTAGAGCATGGCGCTTGCAACGCCAGGGTTGTGGGTTCGATTCCCACGGGGGCCAGTATGAAAAAATGTATGCACTCACTAACTGTAAGTCGCTCTGGATAAGAGCGTCTGCTAAATGACTAAAATGTCAAATGTACATTAGTATTTCTGTCTCAAATACTCTGTCATGTATTGGACGGCAGGTAGCTTAGTGGTTAAGAGCGTTGTGCCAGTAATCGAAAGGTCACTGGTTCTAATCCCCAAGCCGACTAGGTGAAAAATCTGTCGATGTGCCCTTGAGCAAGGCACTTAACCCTAATTGCTCATGTAAGTCGCTCTGGATAAGAGCGTCTGCTAAATGACAAAAAAAAAAAAAAATGTATTGGAAAGGGCACTTCATATGGGCAATAAGGCTACCCTCTTTAGAGGCTTGTTTTGTAAATCCATACCCCCCTAGGGTGAGTAGGGACTGTCATCGGACTTCAAAGAAGGCAATAAGCAAGCACATTCAAAATATATAGGCTACTGCCTGGAATGTTAATATCCAACTTTATCAGAAAAACAATAAAAAAGGAATCCAGCCAGCACACAGGCTTGCTGTTTAACAAAGTGTGTTCTGTTGTCTACACAGTGACAGCCGAGTGGCTCGTTTAAAACATCAGCTATGGTCACATCACATGGCTCCAACATAATGGACATTCACTTGAAACCAAATGGAAGGAAAAAGGACAGAAATATGGAGAGACTACTTGCATTAATGAATACGACCCACGTTTCTTTGATGGTTTTATGTGGCAGTGTTTCACTAACTTGGGTAATTAAAACATCCCGATTGGATGGCAGACTCACCTTGCGTTGTTCTGCCATGACTAAGGTTACGCATGAGAAATTACCATTAAGAGAATGATGGAGGGGGTCTTTAAGATAGTCCTTTAGGAGTCCGTAGAAAAAGCCCCAGGGTTTTGAAAGGGTCCACGTTGGGCTAGCAGACATTTTGGGAGAGGACAATGCGATTCACTGCTCTGAATGGCTAATGTCTCCTAGATGTTCTTATGACTGGGGGGCCTTAGCATGTCTATTTGGAGGTGACGTTCTGACACACAAGGTCATGTATCTTTGTTGCTAGTTGGTCGGTGAGATGGATAGGGTCCATTTAGTTTAAATCCAATATACAGTCTTAGGGAAAAAAGGTTCTATATAGAACCAAAAAGGGTTCTATTGCGCCCCTAAAGGTGAAGCAAGTGATATAACCCTTTTGGGTTCTTAACCTTTTTTCTTTTTTTAAGAGTGTGGTTAACTACTTCATAGTCCAAAGTGTGCAACATGGCTAGCGTATCTGTAACAGTGAGGCAGATATGAAAGTGATACAGATTTCAGAGGGGATGAACATCTTGACTAAACTGTCACCCATACATTTAAAAAATATATTTTGTCATTCAAATGTCTATGGATTGTCTCGTCACGACCAGCAGAGTACTTTCAAAGTTAGAAAATGTTTATCAAAGAATGGAAAATCAGTTAACTATCCCTTTAATGTGTATTTTTCCCCTCACAGCATGATAGTAATAATGAAATAAGTTCACTCACTAAAAAAACTAAAACAAAGCTGCATCACGAACCTCGTGAAAGGATCATTCATTCAACGCTTAACACAAAATCAAACCATCTCTGTTTTTCTTTCCCCTACCGCTCTCTGTGTGTTCAAAGAAAAACACCACCCAAAGACTAAAGACAAATCTATTGATTGATGAGACAAACTGTGGTGGACTAGCATGCATAGGGAAATAGATGGGAGCCTTTTTAACGCGACACTTCCTGGAGGGATGACAGAGTGTTCCCTGCTCTGTTCTATACATTAATTATCCACCGCTGTCTGGAAGCCACTTTGTCAAAGAGATTGATGAAGAGCCATCAGAAAGAGAACAAATCAGACGTGATGGGAGGGGGTGTGAGTGAAGCTATCGGGGCCTCTCATTCTGTGTTGGGGGGCTGTTTCAGTGAGTTTCTTGCTTGGGATGAATTGAATGCATGTTTAGTCTGATCCTTAGCTGTAGCCAGGGAGAGAGAGGGCTTGTCAATGGGATGAACGTCTATATCCACCCTCAAAGAGACGGTTCCCTAGGAATCCCATCTTTAGATGGACATTGACTCCCATCGTTTATCGAAGAAAGATCTTAGATCTTATCACAACTACAATATTCGTTTATATTGGAAACCATAATTGCATTCAACACATTATTATATTGCTGTGATGGTGACATCCATGGTTCTCGTCTATGGAGTTGTTCCATTTAAATGCCCTATTTGTCCTATTTATTTTGCAGGCTTGAAACTGGACCACCTGAACCCCTGTCCATCTGTCATTTACAATGGTCATTAAGGGGAGGACTTTTCACTGACTCTTTCAGGACTTGAGAGAGAGCGGAGCATGCTGGGAGGGGTTATTACAGAGAGCGAGAGAAAAGGAGGGAGGGTGAAAGGGAGAGTGTAGGGGAGGGATAGTGGGACAGGGAACTGAGGAGAAACAGAGGAGACAGAGCATATCAAGAGGCAGAGAGAGACCGGTACACGCCGAGCCTTCCCAAGAAAATGACCAATTTCGCAGGCACTTGGAAAATGAGAAGCAGTGAGAATTTTGACGAACTACTCAAAGCCCTTGGTAAGACATCTATAGTTCTTACCTGCTATCATTAAGAGCTATTTGATAGAATAAATACTTCAAAATCCTAACTGTTGTTTCCCTATTGTGTCTCACCACCAAACCCATCATTATTTTGATCTGTGATCTATTATTTGGGGAAATATTTGAGAAAACAATTATTGGGAAAGGCCACCGGGTGTGACACATCTTGATCATCTTTGAGTTTTGCCTATATCCTCAGTTTTAGGATCATTCCATCATGTATTTTTGCCATGTACCTTGTTCATTTGAGCTGCATTTTATGTTGTCATGGGTTGATATTCCGAAAGTCATTTTCACATCAGTTTTCAAAAACATATACAAAAAAATTGAGTTGGGCATGTATAAAACATAATAGAAAATGTACACCAGGTGCACATGTAATACATATTACAAATCACTTATTGCATGTAAGCTTGATCTTGCGTGTAGCTTCCTGCCTTAGAATAGTCATATTTTCAGTGAAAGCAGTGTGGGTGGATCAGCCCAATGCTGCACAGTTGAGCCCAGCTGGTGTGGAACAGATGAGACAATTCACTGTGTTTGTTTTCTCAAATACGTCTCCTGTGACTGCACTGAGATCTCACTTAATCTGAGGTCTAGATATTGGCTTGGACAGAACTTTGGCTTTTGTTGCCATTGTTTTGTTTTTTCATCGTGGAACAAAGAGATGAGAGGAGGAAAAAGGAGGAATGATTGACCTCTCCTCTGGGAAACGCAAGTACACAGATTGTAATTTAAATGAGAGCAATCAGACTCATAGTACTGAAGGATACAGTATTTGAGAAAGAGAGAGAGAGCAGCTCGGAAAACATATGCATGTTGGGAATGAATGGAAACAGCCAGACATTTTCTCATCCAACTGTTTGTACTGTAACACTGGGACAGAAGAGCCAAATAGCTCCACAATTTTTTTTTCGGAGGAATCCATCAGTCTGCAGGAGAGCTAAACAAAGCTAATGACTCCAGCATTCCTTGTTTTCATCACCTTGTCATAGCGTCCCCCCATATTTGCAACATCTGCTGATAACCATCTCATTTGCGGTTGCTTGCCTTGAGAACTCTGTATATAAAAACCTGAATACTACAGCGCACTATTGATATCTTCTCTCACTCCAATAACTTTCAGTCTACCATGACTTTGCCACAAATAGGTAACACTGCCACTATTCATTCCTCTTGTAAATAAGCACCACCTACACCTTTGCAAGTGGAATTCATGATTTTCCTTCTCCTATTAATGGCGCCAGGAGGAGACAGAAATGTAACTGTACTCATCCTTGAATTAAAGAAATGGGAGATGAGGATCTTATGAAATCTGCTAACATGACATACCAGATGTCAGTAAAAGTCAAACGGTAGCCCTGTGAAGCCGTATTGTCAACATGGGTTCAACCCAGTGGCATGTCATGGTTGTGTCCAGTCAGTTGCCGTAACCTGACAAAGTTAAAACTGATCAATGACACATTCTGACATGCAATTGGTTATGCAGCACTTATGACCGTTAAAGTAAGCGTAATGACAGGTGTTATTTGCCCACAGGCGTCAATGCTATGTTGAGGAAGGTCGCTGGCGCCGCGGCGTCCAAACCTCACGTGGAGATCAGGCAGAATGATGAGCAGTTCTACATCAAGACCTCCACCACCGTGCGCACCACCGAGATCAACTTCCTCATTGGCCAGGAGTTCAACGAGGAGACAGTAGATGGCAGGAAGTGCAAGGTAAAGTCTCTGAGTCTGCCCCAATACAATGTAAAGGGAGTGTGTCTGCCCCAATACAATGTAAAGGTAATGTCTCTGCCCTTATAGAATGTAAAGGTAATGTCTCTACCCTTATACAATGTAAAGGTAGTCTCTGCCCCCATACAATGTAAAGGTAGTCTCTGCCCCTATACAATGTAAAGGTAGTCTCTGCCCCTATACAATGTAAAGGTAGTCTCTGCCCCTATACAATGTAAAGGTAGTCTCTGCCCCTATACAATGTAAAGGTAGTCTCTGCCCCCATACAATGTAAAGGTAGTCTCTACCCCTATACAATGTAAAGGTATTCTCTGCCCCTATACAATGTAAAGGTAGTCTCTGCCCCCATACAATGTAAAGGTAGTCTGCCCCCATACAATGTAAAGGTAGTCTCTGCCCCTATACAATGTAAAGGTAGTCTGCCCTCATACAATGTAAAGGTAGTCTCTGCCCCTATACAATGTAAAGGTGGTCTGCCCCCATACAATGTAAAGGTAGTCTCTGCCCCCATACAATGTAAAGGTAGTCTCTGCCCCTATACAATGTAAAGGTAGTCTCTGCCCCCATACAATGTAAAGGTAGTCTCTGCCCCCATACAATGTAAAGGTAGTCTCTGCCCCCATACCATACCATACCATGTAAAGGTAGTCTTTGCCCCTATACAATGTAAAGGTAGTCTCTGCCCCCATACAATGTAAAGGTAGCCTCTGCCCCCATACAATGTAAAGGTAGTCTCTGCCCCTATACAATGTAAAGGTAGTCTGCCCCCATACAATATAAAGGTAGTTTCTGCCCACATACAATGTAAAGGTAGTCTGCCCCTATACAATGTAAAGGTAAAGATGGCCAGGACAGGAAAGTACATGGCTGTATTGACATGGACCCTCTTCATTTTCACTATCAACAGAGCCTGGTCACATGGGAGACTGAGAGCAAAATGTACTGCAGGCAGACTCTCCTGGATGGCAACTGCCCAAGAACCTTCTGGACCAGAGAGCTGAGGGGAGATGAACTCATACTGGTGAGGATCAATACCAACAAGTTTGGGACTAGAGAAAGGTAGTAGGCAAGGCTGTCATGTCAGGCCCCCCTCAGTTTGATCTATTTGTATACTGAAAATATAGATTGTTCCTTTCACAAAGAATTCATTCAAAGATCTCAAATGTGTCTATCAAATTAGTTTTATGACGTTCATGTTAGAATGTATACAGATCAAATATTATTTGTCACATGCTTCGTAAACAGGTGTAGATTTTAATGGTAGGTTTATTTGAACAGTGAGAGACAGAATAACAACAAAAAAATCCAGAAAAATGCATGTCAAAAATGTTATAAATTGATTTGCATTTTAATGAGGGAAATAAGTATTTGACCCCCTCTCAATCAGAAAGATTTCTGGCTCCCAGGTGTCTTTTATACAGGTAACGAGCTGAGATTAGGAGCACACTCTTAAAGGGAGTGCTCCTAATCTCAGTTTGTTACCTGTATAAAAGACACCTGTCCACAGAAGCAATCAATCAATCAGATTCCAAACTCTCCACCATGGCCAAGACCAAAGAGCTCTCCAAGGATGTCAGGGACAAGATTGTAGACCTACACAAGGCTGGAATGGGCTACAAGACCATCGCCAAGCAGCTTGGTGAGAAGGTGACAACAGTTGGTGCGATTATTCGCAAATGGAAGAAACACAAAAGAACTGTCAATCTCCCTCGGCCTGGGGCTCCATGCAAGATCTCACCTCGTGGAGTTGCAATGATCATGAGAACGGTGAGGAATCAGCCCAGAACTACATGGGAGGATCTTGTCAATGATCTCAAGGCAGCTGGGACCATAGTCACCAAGAAAACAATTGGTAACACACTACGCCGTGAAGGACTGAAATCCTGCAGCGCCCGCAAGATCCCCCTGCTCAAGAAAGCACATATACAGGCCCGTCTGAAGTTTGCCAATGAACATCTGAATGATTCAGAGGAGAACTGGGTGAAAGTGTTGTGGTCAGATGAGACTAAAATCGAGCTCTTTGGCATCAACTCAACTCGCCGTGTTTGGAGGAGGAGGAATGCTGCCTATGACCCCAAGAACACCATCCCCACTGTCAAACATGGAGGTGGAAACATTATGCTTTGGGGGTGTTTTTCTGCTAAGGGGACAGGACAACTTCACCGCATCAAAGGGACGATAGACAGGGCCATGTACCGTCAAATCTTGGGTGAGAACCTCCTTCCCTCAGTCAGGGCATTGAAAATGGGTCGTGGATTGGTATTCCAGCATGACAATGACCCAAAACACACAGCCAAGGCAACAAAGGAGTGGCTCAAGAAGAAGCACATTAAGGTCCTGGAGTGGCCTAGCCAGTCTCCAGACCTTAATCCCATAGAAAATCTGTGGAGGGAGCTGAAGGTTCGAGTTGCCAAACGTCAGCCTCGAAACCTTAATGACTTGGAGAAGATCTGCGAAGAGGAGTGGGACAAAATCCCTCCTGAGATGTGTGCAAACCTGGTGGCCAACTACAAGAAATGTCTGACCTCTGTGATTGCCAACAAGGGTTTTGCCACCAAGTACTAAGTCATGTTTTGCAGAGGGGTCAAATACTTATTTCCATCATTAAAATGCAAATCAATTCATAAAACTTTTGACATGCGTTTTTCTGGATTTTTTTGTTGTTATTCTGTCTCACACTGTTCAAATAAACCTACCATTAAAATTATAGACTAATCATGTCTTTGTCAGTGGGCAAACGTACAAAATCAGCAGGGGATCAAATACTTTTTTCCCTCACTGTATGTGGTGAGTGTGAAAGTGTGTGTGTGTATGTGTGTGTTGGGGTGTCAGTGTAAGTATGTGTGAGTGTGTGATAGAGTCCAGTGTGTGTGCATAGAGTCAGTGCAAGAGAGTTGGTGCAAAACATAAAAAATGGGTCAATGCAGGTAGTCTGGGTAGCCATTCGATTAGCTATTTAGCGGTCGATTGGCTTGGGGGTAGAAGCGGCGTCCTGTTGGGTCCAGACTTGGTGCACTGGTACCCCACACTGTTAGTGATAACACTTCATTCTGAACCCAAGAGAGAGTAGGCCTGCAACTCATACTATGCCCCAAGAGATTATACTGTAGGTATAAGCTAAGATAAGCTTTTCCACCAGAGCACTCCATATGATGAATTTAGCTCTGCACAGCCCAACTCAGAAACTATTGTCACTGTTATGAACACCTCTGAAAGGGTTCCTAAGGGATTTCAAAGCTTTCTCTGTGATGTATTGCTACTGGCTGATATTATACTGCACAAACATACGCATGTTGTTAAGCTCCTCACACCAGGTCCTTACATCCGTCCAAAACACTTCTTGATGACTTCACGACACTGACTTTCATATTAAAAAGAAAAATGTGCTTTCTGTAAACTTCTGGCCTGTTTTAATTTTATAGACCAGATTGACAACAATAAATGGCGCCAATAACCTTAGATTCCAGTTTATAAGTGATGAGGATAACCTCTTTATTGACTCTTACAAAGCCCAGAGGGAAATCAAGGGGAAAACCTCTAAGTAAGGGACTCCTTTCTGGATAGCATGCTTGGACTTTGCAACAGGAGATGCTTTGAGCAAACATGAAATGTGTGTGTTTCAACTCAAGGGTTTGTAGTTCTGTGCATATTGAACTGATAAGCCATATGATAGGTCTGTGAGGCTGTTGTTGGACAACTGTCTGATTGTTTAAAGATGGGATCATGAGGTTGGCTCAGATTTTGGGCCAATATTGGTAAAGAGGGAGAGGTCAGTGAGACACGTGTGTTTTTTAAAAAGTCAAACATATTTCCCGCTAGGCACACATCATCTTGTGTTTTATTGTGGAGGAAAATACTTTTCGCTATGGCGTGGTGTTGTCAACAAATGCTCAACTTGGTAGGGTCTCAAAGGTGGGAACCATGACTTTTTCTTATTGAATTACCGCAATATGGAGAAAGCCACCAATGCACTGCATCTGCCCATCCATATGCGGCAAAACCTATTGATGACAAACAAGGTGCCACGATACACTTCTTCCCAGGTCCCACAAATCGAAACACAAACCTCTTGAAAGGTTGATCCCCCACATACCTCCAGAATGTTGTACTCACAGGCTAAGTTAGAGTTTTTTCCATCATCAATGGATCTACATTTCAGACTACGTCACCCGTGAACTATTTGTTTATTAACTCCAGGGAGCTAATGGGCAGCACCTCATCCTCCACTAAAACAAGCCTGCTCTCCTTCCGCTGACAAAGGAATCTGGACCTGGCCAGTAAAACGGAAATGCAGGTGGCTCATGTCAAAGCATCTATGAGCAGATGAAGAAATGAAGCTTTCAAGGAGGGGGGAAGGAAGGATGGAGGGGAGGAGAGGGTTGAGGGAGGGGGGGAGGGGGTTGGGGGAAAGAAAGTAATGAAGACCGTATGTTCTGGCTTTACTGTCTCCAGTGATGGAAGACGGATGGAGTCCAGGATGGGTTCATTAGCTTGGCGAAATCTCGGGGGGCTAGTTTAGTTTAATAGGACGGGCAGCAGGGAATGTGCCTTCAGTTATTCTGATACTGCATGTGTTCCTGACTGACACACTGAACTCTTATCTACCATGCTGTTGTACTGAAGAGTATCCCCTAGGTAAGAGGGGGGCTTTTCCTTCTCCAGTGCAGGCCTTTACCGCCAGAGAGGTGTGTGTGTGTGTGGAGGGGGGTTAAATGCTACTGGCTGTCTGCCTGCTCCTGCTCGCAATAATGTGCCTCATTGATCATGTTGTGTTGGAAAACGCCAATGGTCCCTGACGCATCACACGTTAATGTCTCCCTGGACACTCGCTGCACACGGCAGATGGCCCCATCTTAACGCCATTCTTTAAACCCGAATGATACTTACTTTCCTCCCTCCCTCCCTGGCTGCTGGGGTAATGATGATCTGTGGTGCTGACACAAGTTCGGTTGCAGTCTTGCTGCACCTCTGAAAGTACCATAAATCTTTGGGGCTCGATGCGCCTCCGCCACCCACACAGCTCTATCATTTCCCCCATTCATTCACTGATACTGTAGCAGCTGCCACGTGCCAAAATGACTAAAGTCTTTGGACAGGAAATCTCAGCCAGTTGTGTGCTAAAGCAGTCTTCCATTCTATCACAATGAGAGTTTGAACAATAAATATTTTTTTTATCCCACTTCTGACACCAGTTGTCGTATTTGAGATTAACATAAAATCGTCCTGTGTTCTTATCTGAAGGTTCAAACACTGATCTACAACAGCAAGAAACACTTGTGTTGATATAATTGGAGTGTTTTTCCCTCTCCCTTCTTTTTCAGACCTTTGGGGCAGACGACGTGGTTTGCACACGGATTTACGTACGAGAAATTAAATAGAACGTAGCATGAGGACCGACCAGGACCATCATAATGGGCTGCACCCTCCTTGGTACAGCTGCAGTTTCAGATCAATATTTCCTAACATAGCATCATATATCGGATTAAACAGACATTAGAGATTTACCATGCTTCATGTAACTAGACCAAACACGCAATTGTATCTAGACAACATTGTTTCTCACGCCAACTGCCTCTTTAATAAAACAAATGTTTTTCATCATCCATCGTCCTTTTTGTATTTACAGTGTTTTGTCAGTATTGTCAATAAAAGAGCAAGACAATATACGTATAATTTATTTCAACATTTGTATAATTTGTCTGGTGACAAAGAAATGTCTAAAAGAAACACATCTGCTTGTATCAAGACAAACATCAGGTAGGAAAATTATTAAAACTTAATTGTAAGTTTAGGTGACCTATCGCTTTAATATGCAGAAATGCCACAGCCAGGATGCAGAAACGGGCATCAGATTTGACCAATCAAAACAGATGCAGACCATATTTCTCGTGTTCAAGCAACTTGAACGCCACCTAGAGGATTAAAAGGAAACTACGGACAAGGCTTCAGTCTATTAAAATGAGAGTTTAATGCCAAACACCATTACTACACAACATCATAGAAGTCAAAGAAGAGGTGACAAAGGGACACAGAAAATGGACTACAAATGTAGTCTTTGTAGTTTGTATGTACAATTCAGCTGCCCGGTAGTCCTCCTGTACTCCATGTTCAACACAGTAAATAGAAAAATGAAAATCAGTCCAAAGATAGAAACAGTCCAAAGATTGTCTTTAGCTGGTTCCAGCACTGACAGAGTAGCCTTGTGGGGACAAATGTTGATGGGGAAACTTTTCCTGTTTGGGTTGTTAAAATGTCCTCCTTCCAGATAAATTGGTGGCAGTTCAACTTCACACACACTCCCACGACTTACAACTCCCCTCAAAGTATTGCCTGCTGTAGCTGCGTCAATATATTCCAGGAGATGGTTCCATTGGTAGTGTAGGAGCGATACGTCAGTCAGGTGGATCTGAGTATCATTCATGCTCTGGTTGATGTCCATATCCAAAGTGTTTTTGTTGTTTAAATCTTTTCATGTAAATCGGAATGCCCAGTTTCTCATGTAAGATCAGAATTAACATCCAGAATCTACAGGCTTTGCTGGACAGAAACAGAACCGGATGAGAAGGTTCTGGTCAGGGGTGAAGAGGTACCGAGTGGTGCAACATGTGGTTAGACAAAATGAAACTCAAATTCATACAGTGGGGAAAACAAGTATTTAGTCAGCCACCAATTGTGCAAGTTCTCCCACTTAAAAGATGAGAGAGGCCTGTAATTTCATCATAGGTACACGTCAACTATGACAGACAAATTGAGAGAAAAAAATCCAGAAAATCACATTGTAGGATTTTTATGAATTTATTTGCAAATTATGGTGGAAAATAAGTATTTGGTCACCTACAAACAAGCAAGATTTCTGGCTCTCACAGACCTGTAACTTCTTCTTTAAGAGGCTCCTCTGTCCTCCACTCGTTACCTGTATTAATGGCACCTGTTTGAACTTGTTATCAGTATAGAAGACACCTGTCCACAACCTCAAACAGTCACACTCCAAACTCCACTATGGCCAAGACCAAAGAGCTGTCAAAGGACACCAGAAACAAAATTGTAGACATGCACCAGGCTGGGAAGACTGAATCTGCAATAGGTAAGCAGCTTGGTTTGAAGAAATCAACTGTGGGAGCAATTATTAGGAAATGGAAGACATACAAGACCACTGATAATCTCCCTCGATCTGGGGCTCCACGCAAGATCTCACCCTGTGGGGGTCAAAATGATCACAAGAACGGTGAGCAAAAATCCCAGAACCACACGGGGGACCTAGTGAATGACCTGCAGAGAGCTGGGACCAAAGTAACAAAGCCTACCATCAGTAACACACTACGCCGCCAGGGACTCAAATCCTGCAGTGCCAGACGTGTCCCCCTGCTTAAGCCAGTACATGTCCAGGCCCGTCTGAAGTTTGCTAGAGTGCATTTGGATGATCCAGAAGAGGATTGGGAGAATGTCATATGGTCAGATGAAACCAAAATAGAACTTTTTGGTAAAAACTCAACTCGTTGTGTTTGGAGGACAAAGAATGCTGAGTTGCATCCAAAGAACACCATACCTACTGTGAAGCATGGGGGTGGAAACATCATGCTTTGGGGCAGTTTTTTCTGCAAAGGGACCAGGACGACTGATCCGTGTAAAGGAAAGAATGAATAGGGCCATGTATCGTGAGATTTTGAGTGAAAACCTCCTTCCATCAGCAAGGGCATTGAAGATGAAACGTGGCTGGGTCTTTCAGCATGACAATGAACCCAAACACACCGCCCGGGCAACGAAGGAGTGGCTTCGTAAGAAGCATTTCAAGGTCCTGGAGTGGCCTAGCCAGTCTCCAGATCTCAACCCCATAGAAAATCTTTGGAGGGGAGTTGAAAGTCTGTGTTGCCCAGCGACAGCCCCAAAACATCACTGCTCTAGAGGAGATCTGCATGGAGGAATGGGCCAAAATACCAGCAACAGTGTGTGAAAACCTTGTGAAGACTTACAGAAAACGTTTGACCTGTGTCATTGCCAACAAAGGGTATATAACAAAGCATTGAGAAACTTTTGTTATTGACCAAATACTTATTTTCCACCATAATTAGCAAATAAATTCATTTTTAAAAAATCTCATTTTGTCTGTCATAGTTGACGTGTACCTATGATGAAAATTACAGGCCTCTCTCATCTTTTTAAGTGGGAGAACTTGCACAATTGGTGGCTGACTAAATACTTTTTTCCCCCACTGTATACAATGATGATGGAACACTATGGGAAAAGTGAAGTATTACCACCAACCCCAAAAAACTAGAGGCTCAACTTTTCTGGGGACAGTATTTCTCAACAACAAACAAAAAAAACATTTATCTTCTGTATTTGAAAAAAATATAAACTAATAGCTTGTCAAATGCAGTGTGCTTGTTGCTTGGTTGTTGATGATAAAACTGTAGCGGTTGAATGATATACATTCACATATACTCATATGGTTGTCAATGTTTATCTTATTATGGACATGGACCAGATTTGGGGATCAGAATACAATTTCACAAATCATTGTATTTGTGTCTACACCTGCACCTTCTGAAAGTGTACAACATGACACTATAAAACAGTACTGTTTATGTTTGGGGGCCAATACCGTTCTCTTTTATATTGAGACATTATCAATACCTTGTAAAGGAGGCAGAACTACATCTCATCTGGACTGGTTTTAATGGAGCATGATTGTGCATCAGAAACGGACTCAGGAGTCTTAGTCTGAGTCATCTTTAAAGTGACATTTGCCAGAAAGTTGAGATGGGGATGATGCATGTGGCTGATTGGTCCTGTGGAGGTGCCATGACTGATCCCTCGACTTTAGCCCTGGAGGAGGAAACTGTGATCAAGTGGGAATCTTAACGCGCAACAACATGACCGCTACAAAATGGCAACTATCATCATGACCACAATAAGATTACATGGGATTTATGGGATTAGCTGTTCCATACTTCATGACTGATCCAGAAATTCTGATGGATATATTAAATGGAGAATTGGTCTCGGGGAAACAAACCGTTTACATTATGTACAGGGAAAGCGTAAATAGTTTCTAGGCTACATTCATTGTTCAGAAATTCCGAATGGGAACTGGTGCCAATGACTTGAGTGAAAAACCAGATAGACAATACTGTCTTGAAACATTTTGTATAAAATTGTCACATTTTAAGACAATGAAAAAGTTATATTTTGCTAAATGAAGGCTTACATGACATAACACGAAAAAAAACAGAACACAAAGGAAAAAGGCTCTAATAAAGTTCCTTTGGTAAAAACAGTTGTTAAAATTTTTAGCATTTTCAATATAGGCTATTTCTCTTCAGCAACGTTTGACCGAGGTCTATACTAGGTTTGTTAGGGTACACATCAATGCACATCTCTGACAAAAAGGACGACTATCAACAAGCTATTTACAAATCAGCAGTATGTGGGTAGTCTGATGTTACTATACTTGACTGACTGGGAAAAACCTGCTATATTAGCATTTATCTGCCCAATATCTACACCATGGTTGCCAGAGATGTTTGTGGACACACGGCATACATTCCTGTACCACTGAAAAAAGAAACATTCACAGGCTATACAATTATACAAAATCCAAAACCCATCTTGTGGCCTGGATGAAATACATGTTCATAGTCCATACCTGTATGCTAATCTTCCTACTCACAGTGGTTGTGAGAGACTTCTGTGGTTCCCCTTAGCAGTTCTGTACACCGGGATGTGTGGTGCACCTCAACCACTTCAATGGGTGTATATTGCTTCATTCTGTATGGCGTGCTCTTTCTGCGTGGCTCTCAACAGTATCCTTCAGTCTGAGGATCGGTCCAGCCAAGGATCAATAGCTGTTTAACTACAATGACACGTCTTGCTTCCTTTCTTGCAGTCATAGCATATTCGGTCGCAGCATATCTTTTCTGCTGTATTCAAAGGTGACATAAGACAGGCTGGTAGGGGTGGGTGGGAGTTTAGGGGACTGATGGACAACTGGCCGGTGGCCACCTAAGAAATTTGGCTTTTTTTGTGCTGCAAAAATAGGGAGGGTCCATTTTAAAAGTCCTTATAAAAACAAATCTAAAGTAATCTCCGGAAGTTTCCGGAATCCAGCAATTTGCTGCCACGCTGATTTAGTAAAATGACGATAAGTAATACCCTCCCATCATCTCTTCACCCGGTTGAGCTAAGGTGCCCCTGACGAGGTGCCATGATACTTCACGTGGTATCTGTTGATGTTCAGGTAATGGAGGACCTGGGGATCCCGGGTGGTGGTGCACGGCAACAGACCCTCGCGACGCTCTCCCATCAGCCACTTGCGCGTATCAGTGGCCATGTCGCTGGTCACGTGTTCCTTGGCCCAGGTGTCCACCAAGCCTTGGAAGCGGCGGTGCAGGCGAGTGTGGACTCTCTGGTGGGACTGGGGAAAAGAGGGACAACGGGGTTAGCTGTAGTGAAAGCTTTTTGCACAGAACACCCCACATCACGATCATATCAGCACTCTAACCAAGACTATGTTGGTTGAAACGTCAGTAAGCGGCCATTATGTTTCTTTTTTTTCGCAGAAGGAGCTCTATTTAGGTGGCCTATGGTACATTCTAATGCCTTGATTCCATCTGAAATACACAGCTAAATTATTGAATACTTTATCGAGTTTACCCCCCAAATTGGAAAAAAAGTGTTGTAGAAAGACATTACTGAACATGTATGAATTCAGTGTATTGTCAGTTGTTTTGGATATTGTCTACGTCTAGGCCTATATGATCAGGATCATTTTCTAAGAGAACATTAAACCCTTTAACATATACCCTGTCTTCTATTGAGATTAAAGTCTTATTTACAGTTTTACTGCAAGATATGAATTGCCACGGTTTGTGTTCTTTAAATTATGTATTTTATTAAAACAGAAAAATGAAGTAAATAGCCTACATTATCTAGAAAAATAAAATGTTTCGTTTTTTCAGGGTTTCGCTCTCAAAACCACACTTTTTTAAAAATAGAAAAACAACATTGGATGCTATAAGTCCTCAACAATGCTTAAAACCAAATCAGGGGACCACTCAAGGTCTGGGAAAAATCTGAGAAATGTAGATTTGTGGGTGTAGTTACCCTTTAATTCATGTGTGCACCTAGCAAGAGCCAGTTGTTTAGCAGCGTTTTTGTAGCGCACATGTGATGGTAGAGTTTGCAAAACAAATACCCACTGGAAAGATGAAAAATAATCATGATATCATTCTGCCAGGTAAGCATAGGCTACTTTGTAGTTAACGTTTAATTGAGAGCAGGGGTGCAACTTTAGTTTTAGAAGTGAGGGGGGACATAACTTTTTTGTTGTTGTCAGATAAACACTCCAAAACAGCCTACCCGACCGCTCAGAGGCGTCCGCATGGTCCTAAAGCACACTGTTGCCTCGTTTTGTATCACATTCCAATGATAAAACTGGGCGGGACAAAAATGCAATTTCAGAATGTGGGGGGAGGGGGGAGTTGCGCCCCTGATTGAGAGGGGTTTTTGAGTATGCCTTTCCATATACCAGAAGACTGTTTTTATTAGCATAATCGCTAATGGCTACACAAAGTGGTAGACTGCACACACACAGACAGGGGCATTCTCCTTGCCTCTTCAGAAAGTTACAGGAAATGCGAATCAATGATGCATTATGTTCATTTCTTATGATAAACTTGGGGTAATTAATTAATTTGATACATGTAGTTGATTCCCTACTAAGGTTAATACATTTTAGAATATTGTTGAATTCCGTTTTAATGCCTGGATTCCGTGAGGGCCCTAATGATCATATTTAGACCCGAATGAGGAGCTCCACTAATAATAATAATAATATGCCATTTAGCAGACGCTTTTATCCAAAGCGACTTACAGTCACGCGTGCATACATTTTTGTGTATGGGTGGTCCCGGGGATCGAACCCACTACCTTGGCGTTACAAGCGCCGTGCTCTACCAGCTGAGCTACAGAGGACCACACCCCCACTACTTACTGTTCCTGCAGTGATGATTCACCATCCTCATCGAATGTTTTCATCATTTTTCTACAGATAATAGCCAAAAAGCCTACCAAAATTAGGGCGCCAAATGAAAGGCTCTCTCACCGATGCGATTCGGTAGGCTACACTGACTGACGAGACCCACTCACTTTAGCGTCACTGTCTGGCAAGCCCCGACATCCTAGGAAAGGAAACCCTTTGGTTTTCTTGTCCCGATGCGATGCCATGAACATATAACCACGTTGCAGGATCTATTAATGGCAAAGGGATATAGGAGTCAGTTTGACACCTTTTATAAAGTAGTCAACACTTGCTGTTCAGTTGTCAATCAATGCACAGTAAATATATCCTACTATACACCACAAGTCGTGGCTGGCTATGTGAAACACGCAAAACTAAATAAACGAATGTGCCAGAAAACAAATTAGACTAAGTCGTGGATTTCGACTCATTGTTACCACAATTCACGAGCATCATGCGCTCTCCCGTCCCTCCTCTGAGTAAATACATTTGACTTCAACCAACCACAGCGCACACAAATTGTACCAGACAGACAGCAGACTGCGATTCCTTGTCAACGCTCGCTTTGAGACTGACATCCTATAAATTTATGTTTTTTACCTTTATTTAACTAGGCAAGTCAGTTAAGAACAAATTCTTATTTACAATGATGGCCTACACCGGCCAAACCCGGACGACGCTGCGCCGCCTTATGGGACTCCCAATCACGACCGGTTGTGATACAGCCTGGAATCGAACCAGGGGGTCTGTAGTGACGCCTCAAGCACAGATGCAGTGCCTTAGACCGCTGCGCCACTCGGGAGCCCCAATAGATCGCTAGAAGATGCGTATCGTTCATTTAAATGAAAAGTAGCCTAGTGGAAAAAGTTGCTGGCTGAAAATGAGTCTGTAACCTAATGGAAAACACTATCTTTACATATTTGGATATCTTTACATATTCCTATATCTTTACAGATTTTTCAACAATTTCCTACATATCATCAAGTGGTAAAGTCAGTGAGGTAATACAATATCATTGAATGTCATTTAAACAATGTCTGAGCAGTTGGTGGCAATGTTCCCCTCTAAACTCCCCCAGGACTGCTGTGCAGAAGAAATATCAACCCACAGAGAGAAGCACGAGATTGAACTTCACTCAACTTTCTAGAGCAGTGGTCACCAACCGGTCGATGGCGATCGACTGTTGGATCTCCAAGGCATTCCTAGTCGATCGCCAAACATTTATGTAAAAAAACAACGATAAAGCCTTGTGCTCCTCATTTATTTTATTGGTCTCGGGCTGTTCACGGTAGGTGCACCCGATTCATCTGCCCTGCGCGCCAACTGTTGCCATTTTGAACCGCTTCATGTGTCTGAAGGTACAAACTCTGCCTTACCGGTGGGCCCGGAGTGCAAATCAAGTGCACTATATTCCTACCGCTGGCCAATCGGATGGCTCAGATGACCGTGTCTGCAGTAACGTAGCAGGCATAAAATAAAGCTACAGCAAAGTTGATACTGTGAGATTTCAAAACATTTAGAACCATGACTAGAGAGAGGCTGTCAACGAATACAGCAAAGAGATGCTGCTTTTATGAGTGAGTTCAAGTTCTTACACTTTGTATTCAACACTTTTATCAGCCATAAAATGCGGGTTCTTCCTATTTCCACTCAGCGCTACAACAAGCACTGCAGCAGTAATGAATGAGTAGGAAAGTGTATCTATAGGCTTGTGTTATTATTATTACCAGTTTGGGTCTTTCTTAATGTCGAGGAATATTTCCCTTTCTCTGTTCATAGGAGTAACAACATGAATTTGTGCATGAGAACAGAAATAATGCGGTGCGCTTTGAGTTTCCCCATCAGCTGGAAGACGATGTCTCTTTTTGGTCAGTGTCAGTGGAGGAAAGGGAGAGCAGAGGGATGTTGAGGCGGACCCTCAGTCTGATGCTCTCTCCCTCCGCTGAGACTGACCATCAGATGCAGGCACCATCAGCCCAGTCAAATAAAAATAAAAAGCAAATGATTTAAATGTATGCTCACTCAGCTGTGCTTCACAAGTAATACAACAACGCATCTATTACTGCTGTGATCATATAGCCTACCTCAAATTTTGAAATGTATATATTTTTTAAATGGCCCGAACAACAATGCATTGGCAGGGCAATTCAAGCAAAGCCAATATGCGGTGATATAGCTTACTGAACAAACCTCATTACTACAGTACTGTTTTTCATTGGTTAATGTTTCATAGCCTTATGTTTTTTAAGTCCTGCTAAAAATAAATCTGAGCGGTAGATCTCGGCTTGCATTTAGACTCAGAAAGTGATCTTGGCTCAGAAAAGGTTGGTGACCACCGTTCTAGAGTATTCCCTGCATGTAGCCAGGTGTGCACATTTTGTTCATACCCTTTGCTAGTTAGTGAGTTATTAGTCCAGTTACACATCATTTGTAGTCTTCAATAGGGGAGTGATTGCTTCCTACAAGAGCACAAAACTTGTACATTTCTAGATATCTTTGAAAAGCCAGTCAGGTAAATACTTTTTATTTGGTCTTAAAGAGGCAGTGTTGTATTTTGAGACAGGCTTGAATAAGCTAAGTAGCCAATAGGCAGAGGGTAGCATCATTTGTCTGATTCTCTGTAATAATGGTATGGGAATAATAACGCATTTTATTTTGTAAAGTGGTTTCTTGCATCAAACAACAACGTTTTCAGTCACCTACTTGTCTGAAGGACAATTGTATAAACAGGTTAATGTCAAGCCCTGCATGTTTTTTTTCAAAAGTCTCATGGAATGTAGGCCTACATTGAACACACATTGGCTGCTACTGAAGGCTGAATGATAGAACAGCTATTTCCATGTTAAAATGTTATGGGATCCATTCTATCCATTGTTTTTGATGAAAAAGCCACAGTCACCTATTCAGCGTTCACAGTAAACGTGCACTGGAAGTTGCACAGAATTTTCACAACGTTCAAGTTTGCACTCAGCAGACCTGAAATTTGCTCAGTGACAAAACATCTTTGAGGGAACGTTGGTTGGTGGTGTTGCCTACCTGGTGAGCCCGGGTCAACGCAGTGCGTCTGTACATGTAGTCCTCCGACTTGAAGACGTACACCATCTTGTACGAGTTGAGCTTGAACATGCACTCCATCTTCAGGTCCTCAGCGCTGTGGGACTTCTCCGATATCCCCGTAGCCGCCTTCGCCTGCTGCAGCTGCTCCCACCCTCTCTGGCACTTACGTATCCGCCGGAGGTTCCTGATTGGAAGAGGAGAAAGATTGGCATTAGACCAGAGCCAGTAACGACGCCTTGCTTACTTGTGCCCTCTACCCACATAGCAATTCAGTTTACAAGGACAGTTCACGCAAATTTCGGTCAAATCGAGAGTAGTTTGACTGCAATGCACTACATCCATACCATTTGTAACATTGGTTGAGCACAGGATGTCTAACATATGGCTAAATGACAGGACACATGGTTCCCAAAAATAACAGACGAATGCTAATGCTATTTAGAGGTCAAAATACTCAGTCATTTAGGCCAGTGTTTTCCATTTCTGACTCCAAGTTGTAACAAGTCTAATAAATCAGAAAATGTGTGAAATTTGAGCGGGCCGTCCCTGTAAAGCCTTGTCTTGATAAACCCATGCGTAGCAACTCACCCAATAATAAGAGTTGAACTGGGACACAAATGATTAGGGGAAGGGTCGGCTCTATTGCAGTAGCAGCAGTATTCCTGTACAGTGCACTTCCGTTTGACATTCATATGATGATTCTCTTGTTAGTCTTTAATATCCTTGGCAAACAATATTTTGGTCAATCAAATTGAATCCAGATTTAAATTTAAATTTTGCAAGCATTAAAAATGCAATTATTCACCCCGCTTTAATGAAAGGTTTAAATGTGTACTTACCACACAGGGTAGAGGTGAGCGAGGACTGAAACCGTGAAGCATATTTTGTCAATGCCACTTAAAAGACATTGCCGTTAGAGTAGCCAATTTCCAATAGAATGGGAGAAAGGGCACTTTTTTTTTTTTTTTTCTCTCACATTGCCGCCAAAAGGGTTAACAAGCCAGGATATGGGTTGAAAGATACTTTGATGTGCACATACAGTACTTCCACTGACAATGTACAGAGCAGTTATGACCATGCAATGAGGATAACATTTAACTGAAAAGAAAACCTGCTGGTTGCCACTGCTGTTGAAGGTACTTGTTTGGGTGGAAAATAAGAGAATCATGCCTATTGACTTTTGTACGAACCTCTCATATTCTTAATATGAGAAACAGACTAAATGTGGGTGAGAGCACTGATAAATCATATCCAGTCAAGACAAGTACCAAATATATGCAATGGGTAAAAAAAAGTGAGGGGGGGAACTGAGGCCAATTTTTTGTCCTGTTTTGCATAGGTCCTTCCAGCCCATTGAAATGTATATGATACATTATGGACAGCCATTTAGAGAAATGGCAACAAGCACTGAAAACCAAAGACAGACAGGCTTGATGTGCAACACTCATCTCAGGGCTTAATAGAGGACCCAACCACCCTTCCATGCAATGCTCAGAGACGTCTGGAAAGAAATACACCAACATTTGAGCATACAATTCAGACCATTTTATTCACAAGCCCCCTCTCTTTTGTACAAGTGTTGCAGATGCTGTGCTTGACCAGGTTTTCATGAGTTATTAGCACTAGTCTTGGTCAACTCGTATAAAAACCTCACCCACAACAAAAAGATTGCAACGGGAGTGCACTGTATCCTTAAATAGTTTTACACATTATAATAGAGTATGCTGAACACCCCAAATCTCAATTCGTACAACATTTACATGTATCTAAACAGGGATTAGAAGAAGTCACATACAGAATGTTTTTACAGGAAACACAGGGTAGCTGATAAGGTTGATCAAAAATAAATCATTTTCTCTAGACCGACAAAAGGGGCCTTTAGCCTCTCACCAATGCCACAACAAAAAAATGGCCATCGTGACAATGCAATTAAAGACACTGTACATATAGAATGTCTGCTCAACCAAATGGTTATCCTCCAACAGAGAAAATTATTGTACAACAGAACACTAATATATGCGCGATGGTATAGAAATACTTCCTTCCCTTAGATACATTAGCACTGTGAAAAGTAAACTCATGGTCTTGGCTTTTTTTTCCTCCTTTCAGTTTATATCAAACTGCTATTGTAGCCTTATTCTCATAATAAAAAAAGCAAACTAAATGCTTTTTTTTTACCCAATGATTTGATGACTAGTCTGTTGAGTGGGAAAGTTGAAATAAATACTAGCCTACTAATATAATCTAAAAATTGCAATATTCATAAATAAAAAGGGCCCCGTTTAAAAAAAAGAGACGGAATAAATGCATAAATAATTAGTCCCCTCTATTTAAAAAGACGGCAGGGTAAAGTGCAATCTTTGTGAGATAAAGGCAGGGGGGCAGAAAGGGAGAGAAACAAGTTGCTTTTCGAGTGGACAGCCAATTACATTTTCTCCAACAAAAACAAGACAGGCACTGTCAGCATTTCTACTAAACATCTGATTTTGTTGCACTTAGGCCTACCTTTCTGAGGAAAGCAAACACAAAAATGACCTAGCGCACTTACAGTTCAACTGGTGTGTGTATTCATCACTATTGGCAGAGCTTTTTGAAACAAGTGCTTCATGGATAAGACTCGGGACCCATTTAGTTTGAGACTACGGGGAGAAAGCCCTGAAAGTTTGGTTTGTGCAAAAAACACTGACCTGGAACTTTTCTCAAAATGAGCCGTTTTTGTCAGCTGGTTTTGGCTTGTGAAACAGTGCCATGGCCTGTCTTAGAGCGAGCCTTTAGGGGGTAGATGCTTTTAGCTGTGCAGACAGGGGGACACAGCCAGAGGCCTCACCTGGGGAGGAACACAGGCTTTTGGGCCAGGTGCTCACGCAGCTCTGGAGACGCAGAGTCTGAGTTCAGGTAGCGTCCCACGTAGTCGGACCACCGCTGTTTAAAGAACCAGGAGGGAACAACCGTCACCACACAAGAATCTGACTAATCTGAATCTGTTCTAATGTAATGTGGCGATGCATTAGACTGATGTCACCACCGGCCCGCCTGCCATATACACTAACACACACCTCTGCGGGTTCGTCTGAGTTCTCCTCCTCCGTGTCAAGCAGCTCCAGGGTCAGGGTCACGCTGCCTTGGCTCTTCACAAACATCAGCTGGACCACAAACAAACCAGTCAAACCAGGAGACAACCAACAAGACAGACAGCAAAGGTCAGAGAGAACGTACCATAATGAGAGAAAGGGGACATAAGAAGAGAAAAATGAAAGCCAGAGAGCTAGACAGAGAGAGAGAGCACACATGAAAGTTCAAATGCAACTCAAAGTATTTTGCTGAGACACCATAACATCCCAGGTGGGACAGTCATCCACCCCACCCACACACGCTATACCTTGAAGCAGTTCTCGTCGGACATGAGCTGCTCCGCCTTGCGCTGGTATGCCCCCTCGGCGGTGGCTCTGGAGGCCTGGGTGGACAGGGCGCCGCCGGTGGCCTTGTTGGTGCTCTGGCTCAGGTAGAGGTCTGTCACGCGCACGCAGAGCTCATCACTCACAATGTGCTGGAGCTGGTGATACAGACAACGCCAGGTGTGAACACAGTCATTAAGTCAGCCATCAAAGTTACCATTGTTTAAGCAGGGTGGGCCCGCATCTAGCTCGGTTGCTGCCCCCCCCCGCGCCTGAAAGAGATTGGCCTCAACGGATTTCAATCGACAATTTTGGTGCTAAGGTGCCTAGATGTTCCTCAAGGTTTGCTTTTTTCTCGCCGTCTGGAACCTAACAGAGGGAAAAGACTGTACTGACCTGTCTGACAATGCTCTGGATGAGCTTGTCCATGGTGAAGGCAGTGTAGGCATGGATGGTGAACATCTCCCTGAGGGAGTCCTCGTACTGGGTCGGCTCCATGTTGCCGTCCAGGAGGTTCCGCACCATCTCCAGGAAGGCAGAGTAGTAGTCCTCCACTTCAATGTCCACTGTAAAAGGTAAATGCGAGGATTTAAAGTGATATTACAGAGGTTTTGTATAATTTCAGCAAGTCGTTTTTGAAAGCAGTGTTCACGAGCCAAAACGGATCCTGGAAAATTGTGTACGTTACGTGTGTATCAGTTAATTGTTCTGGTGCCCTGATCCCGCCTCCCACTTTTACCTTGCAACCTCATTGGACATCATTCCACCTGCCAATCAATATTGTCCATCAGGGGCACGTTCAGCAAGATGCACGTTTTGAAACGTTCAGATACATATAATCTATGTGGAACAAACATGCCTTTTCTGACACGTAGCCTAGATTAGAATAAGGATGCAACGGACTATTCGTGGCATTTTTTCGGCAACATTTGGCTACTGAACGTGGCCCAGGTAAGATTTTTGTAGGCTACTAAATGTATATCCCTTGTAGCACAGTGTGATCAGATCATTATGGCAAAATATAACCTACTGAAATGAGAGGAAGAGAGTGTGTGCAACAACCTCATAGTATGACACTATGGGCTATAAGGAATTTCTATTTTTAGTTTTAAAATGTTTTTTATTGTTATTTATGTAACGAATGTCTCACCCTCATTTGTCATTAGATTGTAACTTCTGATCTGATGCATCGATTTGACCGATGTATTAGATTTATTCTCACAGTTATCAAAATAACTAAGCATTTACAGGTAATCCGTGTTGCTTCACAAGTGCCCGTTCACTATGAAAGAGACGATCAAAGCTCACATGCATGAAATATTTTAAACATTAAAATGTAAGGATTGTGTGGCTTTGATTACAGATGGTATCCTGTGCATGAATGAGCCATACATTGGCAAAACATTGTTGAAATCGATCCCGGTTAGCCTATTTAAGTGATTAGGAAAACATTTGGAGGGAAAATCTCCCCCTGGTTGTGGTATAAATGATAGGAAGGGAATCTATGTGCAATTGGAGCACCCCAAGGGTCTGTGTTGGAACCATTGACATTATCAAAAAACACATGCTCCTGGAGATGTTTGCATGTGCATGTCATATTTTTGAGCAGCTATGAAAGTTAAAAACAATGTGACCGACCAGACTTTTTCAGAGGAAGAGCTTTGCCGATATAAATTGCATGATGAAGGTAAAGTACATTTGCTCCATATAATTTTTTAAAAACAGGGTGCAAAACAAATGGTCCTTTGATCTAAACCTTAAAATGGTCAGTGGGTACACAGTTTAATGGAGTTTGGTTTCAAAAGATGTCTGGACTTACTGGGCTCCTTCAGTCTCAGCTGGACGGCAGGATTCTCATTCTTTTCCCGTTTGACGCCCAGAACCTCCCCTCTCCCACTCCCGTTCCCTGCAGTCCTCCTCGATCTGCCTCTCCGCCTGCCCGTAAATGCGCAACAACCGCAAACAGAGGATCTGGTGCAGGCGCTGGAAGATGTACCAGTTGTTGTTGACGTAGTAGAGGTTGTAGGCGTCGTCTAGGCCACGCAGTTTCTGCGCCCCGTGTTGCCGTAGAGCAGCTTGGACTTAGCGGAGCCGCCACTGCCGGCCAATCCGTTGTGCTTCTTTGACCCGTCTTCATCTGGCCCGGTTTCGTCTTCCTCCTCCTCCTCATCGTCTTCCTCTTCCTCCACATCTGACAGCTCCCCGCGCCGAGCGAACAGCATGTCCGGGATGAAGTGGTGGATGACCTGTTTGATCTTGTACTTGTCCTCCTTCTGGATGCCGGCCTGCCTCTTGACGTGGTGGATGATGAGCGCGGCGGCGTCCTCTAGAATCTGGCTGTCCTGGTAGGTCAGGGTCATGTGGGGCCCGCCAGGCACGGTGGCCGCGTCCTCGGAAGCCTGCTCCTGTCGCTAAAGGGAGGCAAAAAAAACACAGGCTAGAGTTTCTTTTTTTATGCCTTTAAATCAATACTGGGAGACGTTAACACATAGATCAGATCAAGTAAGTGGTGTGTATATATACACACACACCACTGCCTCTTACCTCATCGTATATGGTCTCAATCTCATTGAGCAAGTTCTTTGAGCGGAACACCTTGGTGTCATTCTGCTTGAAGTTGATGCCTTGGTGGTCCAGGGACTTCAGGTAGTACTTCTCATTTTGCTCCCTCCAGATCTTGTTGAATCCTCTCTGGGCTTCCCTCCACTCTTCCTCTTTCATCTTTAACCTGGAACGAGGCCATTCAGAACACACACTGTGGTTAACATGGGAAAAGCAACATGTTTTCTGGAAGCTGTTTGCTTAGACCGCTTTACATTTCTCAAATTTACATTTATTTCCCCATCATATAACCTCTTCATATCACACCTCTTGAGTACTATGGGGACGGACACCGACGGGTTCCTCTTGAGCCCGTCGATGATGTCAGCGGCCTTGTCGCCGTATATCCTCTGGATGGCCTTGCGGTGGATGACCTCGGAGCAGCCGCCCATGGTGTTGTCCAGCCGGAACTTGACCTGCTCCTCGGCCGTCATGCGCGACAGCCTCCTCTGCACCGCCTCCAGGGCTCTTATGGTGGCCAGGTTGGTCTCCAGCACCACATCCAGCTGCAAGGGGAAGGAGAGTATGGAACATGGCAGTACATCACTTCAGGCATATTTTGGTTTGTACTATTAGAATACAACTACCATGAGAGGGGGACAGTCTCACCTCAAAGCGCTCGTCCTCGCATCTGTAAATATGCTCTTCATACTGGGTCTTCTTGGAGCTGACAAAGGTAGAATCCTCCGACCACGAAGGGAACGATACCCACGTGTCATTCAGTACCTGAAATGGACCATACTGTTAGCTCTGCTCGACTTGATTCACTTGCCAAGATGAGCACTTGAACAACAACCACGCTTCAATATCTCAGTACTAACTAATTAAACCCCTGTGATCGACTTTACTGGCTGGATGATGCATGCAAAAGTGACTTAAAATTGTATTTTCATTGCTCTTTACTTTTCCTGTACACAAACATGTATTTCAGTAATTCCTCAGATTTGTATTGATCCTCTATGTCAATTTGGTTGACTTTGAAGGGTAACATTTTACTGTCAATAACTGCTGCTCTCACCTCTTTACACAGTGGGGTCCTCCCTGTACACTTGGGCTGTGTGTAGCTCTTGGGTAGCGCCCTGTAGCTGGATCCCAACCTCTTACAGGAAGCGTAGTCAATCTCCATGGCCATGCCCTCGGTGGTCCTCTCCTTGGGAAAGCTCTCAATGTGGCTGGACTCTCTGTAGCCCAGGAAGTTTTTGAACCAGGAGAACAGTTCTGGGAATTTTCTGCGGATCACATTCCAGAATGGGTGTTAGATGGGCGGCAAAATATCAGGATGAATAACAAAGAAAAAAAGCTTTTATTTTCACATGCCGTTAACAAACAACCTGTAGCAAGGCCATCTATGCATAGGAGGCCAATATTACGAATAGAGAAGAATGCTTGACCGGTAGTCTGGCTGATAAATTGTGAAAAGTTTTTAACTGGTTGTTTGTCGCAGGTGATAGCTGCTTAAAGCTTACCCCAGGAACGGTAGCACTAGCTGCACAAGCTCTGCACGAGAAATCACTTCCTGGTTAAAGATGAGCAGACATCGCAGGAAGTTGTCATAGGCCTCGGAGCTCCGGAGGGCTTTCCTCACCTGTGATTAGAAAGCAGCTCTGTAAATACACACTACTTGGTGTCCACATCACCAACAAACTAACATGGTCCAAGCACACCAAGAAAGTCGTGAAGAGGGCACGACAAAACCTATTCCCCCTAAGGAGACTGAAAAGATTTGGCATGGGTCCTCAGATCCTCAAAAGGTTCTACAGCTGCACCAAAGACTCCAGCCACCCTAGTCATAGACTGTTCTCTCTGCTATCGCACGGCAAGCGGTACCGGAGTGCCAAGTCTAGGTCCAAGAGGCTTCTAAACAGCTTCTACCCCCAAGCCATAAGACTCCTGAACATCTAATCAAATGGCTACCCAGACTATTTGCATTGTCTCCCCCACCCCACCCCCTCTTTTACACTGCTGCTACTCTGTTTATTATCTATGCATAGTCACTTTAATAACTCTACCTACATGTACATATTACCCCAATTACCTCAACTAACCTGTGCCCCCGCACATTGACTCGGTACCGGTACCCCCTGTATATAGCCTCGCTATTGTCATTTTTACTGCTGCTCTTTAATTACTTGTTACTTTTCGTATTATTTTATATTGTGTTTTTTGTGTTTTTTGTTGGTATTCATTCTTAAAACTGCATTGTTGGTTAAGGGCTTGTAAGTAAGAATTTCACTGTAAGGTCTACACCTGTTGTATTCGGAGCATGTAAGAAATAAAATTTGATTTGATTTGAATGACTTTACAATTGGGTTAGGGGGACAGCGTCTCATCACAGCCAGGCAATTATTTAATTCAAATCATGTTCAGTTGGAACGGAATCAATTATTTCTATAGGCGTCATTTGTATAGATCACATTAGGTTTAACATTCACATTAGGTTTAAAAAAAAAATAATGTAGACTGACCTTTTCAAAGAAAAGAGATTCTGTGCCGATGCTATGTTTGCTGGCCTCAGCCATGGCATGGTCTTTCCCCAACATCTTGGGTTTCTTCTGCAAGGGTGGGAAAGAGAGAGGAGTTGAGCGTAAATAAGTACTACATTACCACTGACATGGTAGACCAATGAACTGATCCAGGGACAGAGGTTTCAGCAGTATATTACAGTTCTAGGGTTAGTAAATAAGGTACAAATCCCACATTTAAAGAGTTTACAGATCTATGGGATGCTCTAGTCAAACATATACCATTCTAAGCTGTATGAACAGTACTACAACTGTTACTGTTACTACTGATAAATACTTTCTTAATAGCCGCATGTCTGACAAATATGGTTGCAAAACTACCGGTAATTTACCAAAGTTACTGGAATCTTCTGTAATTTTGGTAATTAACAGGTAATCTATGATCATTTTGGTAATTTATACTTGAATAACTTTTTTTTTTTTTTTTAAGCATTAATATATAGTATTCATTTCTTATATCTGTATCCATATGGTCCATGAGTCTCTAGTGGATAGATCATATGGTTCAAGAGAAAATATAATTATTTTCAATCAACTCTTCCAACTATTGACTTTTTCACAACTGCCATCAGTTTGGCGGCAAAACATTTACATACAAAGACTTATTGACACTGTCAACGACAGGGCACTAGTTTACCTTGACGGGAGGCGTGGCGCCCGCTCCGGGAATGCCTCCGGATTGGACAGCCATTCTGGTTGAGCCGCTGCTTGTTGTTCATCAGGGGCCTCTTGACCGTGGTGCCGTGGTCGCTGCGTGCACCGACTCCGCCCGGTCGGCTGTGGTCTTGCTCAGCAGCTGGAGAAAAGGGGGACAACTCTGGATCAGAGATAAACGTGAGTGTTTAAGATAGGCAAGGTCTGAGTAGATCTGCACAGAATATACAGTTATTACATTAAACTGAAAGGCATTATCAGTGCATCTTGACCATGAACCCTGTTGTCTGAGTCATATGATGTAGTAAATAAAAAACAGGTGGTATTAGTCATATCAAAACAATAATATGATATGACAGCGGTCAAGTTTGTATTTCAATGTCCTCACATAGTTTAAACTCAACTTCTATCATTCTGAAATAACATCTCAGGTGAAGGAAGCATTACTTGAATCTAGTTTGGCAACCAATGGAGCCAAATGCATCTCTTGCAATAGAGGACGTTTAGCGTCAATGTGAAACACTCACCACTGAACTGTTGGCGTCTGGTAAGAACTGTCCGAACTCCGAGAGCAGGTCCTCCTGGTTCTTGAAGAGCCGGGCCACCTGAGCGTACACCTCCTGCTCTGTCAATGCTGGGGTGTAGTTACCCCCCGCCTCCTTCGCGTTTCGCTGCTCCTTCTGCAAAAGCAGCAATCAGACCACTGGTTATAGACTATACCAAAAACTTTTACCAAGGATGACATTATAGGGTAAATGTAAACAAAATTATATAATTAATTGTCAGAATTTCCTTCCTCTAAAGTTTCTTTCTGCAATGATTATCCAGTGCACCTCTGGTTCTTGTAGCCATGTTCCCAGAAAGTGACCAGGGAGACCACACAAAGGGCACCACTGCCCTGTCTGCAGTTTCATTGTAGAGCTGGCATGGAACCTTAAGTTCATATTGAATGGTGAACCAGGTTACGAACAGAAATCTGTGTGGACACTGTCATTTTATAGCTTGTTGTTTATACTGCAAATAAAAATCACCCTTCAGAAAGAAGCCAGATTTATTGAATGCAATGCTTTGTGTGGGGCAGCCCTCTCGCTGTGTTTTTACCTGGTAAGTGTGCAGGATCTCCAAGAAGGCTTTGTAGATGTCGGGCTGGCCCTGGAAGCGGTTCTTGATCTTGTTGACGTAGTTGATGGCGTGGTTGAACTCCACGGGCTGGTTGTTCTGCAGGGGAGGCCCGCTGGAGGGGGTGCTGCTCACCGGGGTGTGGGACTGGACCGAGGGGGAGCGTGGGGGAGGCGAGGGAGGGATCGACGGGTTGGGCTGGCTAGTCGGGGTCAGGGCTGGAGACTGCATCGGCTATGGGGGGAAACAGAGAAGGGCAATGAGTTTTGCCTCCAACTTCCAAGTACACATCAGCATGTCACAAGGATAAAACAGTAGAATTATATCTTTACATACGTAACTATACAGTAATAAGTAAATCAATACATGTTTACATAACAAATGAATAAATAAACCAATGACTTGGGGTTCAAATCTCCAATAGGAAACTCAACATGCAGAAACAGAACTCGAGAAGAGGTTCTTGCACAGAATGACACGACAAAGGAAAAGGGTCTTAGTGAGCTGGGACCTTGCTGGTCTTGGCTGGTGTGGGCTGGGTGGGTAGAGCGGGGTTGGCTGTGGCGGTGCTGGTGGGGGGTCCGCTGGGCAGCTGCAGGGCCTGGTGATGATGCGGCACCGGCTGGCTGGGAGGGCCCGTGACGGGGAGGTTCTGGACCGAGATGCCGTGCGGGGTGATGTAGTGGATCTGACCCGGGGTGGTCACGTTGACCTGCTCGTTGGTCTGGACCTCAATCTTGTAGCCCGGCGGCAGGAAGGTGTTGAAGCCCATGATGAGGTCTGGGTGGCCCTTGAAGAGCTGGGAGACGCGGCTGATCACGCCCGGAGTGTCGATGCTATGAAAGTCAATGTGCGTGTTTAAGATTGACTACATCGCAGTCAGACTGTGCAGAATCACTGATCTACAAATCACCTTGCTTCTCAAATAACTACTAATTATATGATCAAGATTAGCGATTCCACGCCTCGCTCAAACTGATCCCCTCAAACATATTGAATATCTTCCTATAGCACAAGAGTTAATTGCTTATGTGGATGTTTACAGTGTCTGCTTAGAAAAACTAACTAAATTGAAACTGACCTCTGTGACTTGAACTCCTTCATGATGTCGAGGAAGTCGTTGTAGACTTGAGGCTGATTCCCAAACTGCAGTTTCACTTGGTCCAGGTAGGACAGAGCATCTTCAACCTACAAACACAGTTATGCCAGTTAAACCACATTTTTTCAAAGGTAAAAAGAAGTTGATGAAGTGATGAAGATAATGAAAACATCACAACAAGCTCCATACTTTAATTGTTGACTAATCTCATTGCTGCATTATCTACTAGTGATGGGGGGGTAATACAGTTACATATAGGGATATTATTTTTGGACGATATATCCTATCATTTTGACAATATCTCAATATTATTTTTGCACTATTTGGCTGTACCAACTAAACTCCAGTATTTTTCTTTCATAGCTTGTTTTCCTTTTGGGAGCCAATTTGTTTTCAGCAATTTTATTTCCATAACTGATCAAAACTCATTTTCTCATGGCTCTCGTCCCTCTGCAGCAGACATATGGTGAGCAATGTTTGTAACATGGAATAAATAAAATGACAGAGTACATATAGAATCGTGAGAATCACAATAATATCGGTACCTAAGTATGGAGATAATATCGTATCCCTGGCAACTCCCAGCCCTACTATCTTCCATGCTTTGAAATCAACAGGTCCTAATTGAGTCCATTATACCTCCACTATATTCTGCATTTAGTACATGTGCTTGTTTTTAAATCTCTTTTGTACGTTCAATAAAATGTAAACAAATGAAAAACGCACCTTGAGTCGCTGGAACTGTGCACCCTGTGAGGGGGCCATAGGGGGTCAAAGGATGGACATGGCTCTGGACCACCGCAGCCCCTTGTGATTGGACAGCTGGACTGTGGGGGTGGGGCCCGACAAGTGCAGCGGGACTAGAGGCGTGTCCATGACCACTGGAGTTCTGGGGCATTGTGGGAACCTGGAGGTCAAGATTCAGTCAAATATCAGCATTCTGCCTGTGATAAAATAGTAAACAAGGCCTCGGAAAAGGCCAATGCAGAAACTACAGTTTGCTGGTTAGTTGGTACTTATAAATTAATGCATTGTAGATTCTAGTAAAAGTATTATTTTCTGTGCAACATGCTCTCATCTAGATTCAAGAGAGATGGCAACAGTTCCCATACCTGGTAACCCTGGGGGATGGAGTATTGGATGCCGGGGGATGGCTGCATGTTGTCGGTGACAGCCTCGTACACGGCTGGGGCTAGGACGCGGTGCTGGAAGCCCTCCGCAGTACCCGGGACTGGGGGGCGACGCTGCTGCTGCTGGGACGCAAATACTGGTTCCTGATCCTCCGCACGCCTCTTCATTGTATATTCATACTCAAAAGCGCTAGGATGCACAGGTACAACACAGTTAACATTTAGGCATACTTGAGTGGTTGATAATTGATAGTCACCCTGACACAACTGCTCATTTGAAGTTGGATACTTGGTATTCCATTCATTTAGCACATTTCAGACTCTGTGGCACACATTTATGGGATTCTCCAGTATCTCCCACAACTAGTGGCTATATTTCCAAAAAGTTGATGATATGAACGTTACTGTGATCACTTTGGAGGGATAAGGAAGGATGTTGGCCAGAATATGAGCTAGAATTTATATTGTGCTTTAGTGGACGATATATAGATAACTATGTAGCTAGCTACAGTGTGATGGGACGCATTGGCTAGCTACCGACTGGACGAACGTTCCTCAACCATTTATCTTAGCAAGCACGCTAGCTAGATAACTAGGAAGTCACGTTACTCTCATCGCTCAACGTGGTAAACCGCCATAAGGAATATGGCTAGGGAACACATCCACAAGTCTAATCCAATTAATGTATGTTTCTTATTTAGCGGGGACGACACGTCCCAAAGACAATCCACAAGCTAACAGTGAGATGTTAACTGGCTAGCTGTTAGCTTCTAAACCAGCAATAAGACCTCCCCATTCCCCTCCCCCTCTGCCAAGAGAGGGCCTGACGCCATCCACTGCTAGCGGAGTCGTGCGCGCCCGAACTTGTGTGGCTAAATGTACGAGCGTGTCAGGTCAAATATGTATAGAGCACTGTTAACTAGTTATCCAGTTAGCCTTTTCAAATAACAAGTTAGCCTTATCTGTCGTAGTAAGAAAAATGTAGATGAAAAACAGATTTCGTTCAGTTAACGTTAGCTAATAAGGATGGTTGACTTCCCGGTGGTCTTTTTAGTAAGCTACTGCTAGCAACACATTGTGGCTATCGCTAGTTAGCCATGTTCGAACGTCATCATCGTGAAACCCAGTGATATGACTAACGTTAGCTAGCACAACAACTGTCCTTGCTATCATTATTTCAATACTGTAGCAAATACTGTGTATTTTTATGAGATCGTTAATTTGTTCGAACCCTATCCAAATGTTTAGCTAGCCTAACTACTGTTGTACGATGCTGTTCACATGCTCATGTAACTACTGTAGTTAGCTAATCGTGAAAAACACATTAGCCAGCGAACATTAGCGATATTTTCTACATGCTAAAGGCATCGTGAATGTTTAAGGACTCAGTCTGCCAGCAGAAATATAACATTTTCTGAGATGTATTGATGCATCTGTCTGACAAGGTTATGTAGCAACTTGATGTAACACCACGTAGCTAACGCCATTTAGTTTTGCTTCAAATGGGCTTAGTTAGCTAACCAGCGTTAGCTAGGTAGATAAAACTCACCTCAACCGACTGCGACCAACAACAACTTGTCGAACCAAATTTTGATTTACTCAGTCAAATGACATAAATAATGCAACAAAGATTCGCCAGTTGAACAGTATCAAGATTGAGGGTGCATATTCCAATTGAAATGTCAAACAAGAACTGCCCCTGCTAGCAATCCCGCTAACAACAATCCCTGTGGCTAGTACGTTCCTTGAACAGAGGCGTGGTTCCAATGAGGTCGGGCTAGTCTCCTCCCATTCTAAATGACAATTGGCAACTCATCAACAGAGGAAACAATAGCAACATCACTTTATTGGTTAGATTTCCAATCACTCAGATCAGACAAAAAATAGTTACTTAGGCATTTTCAGACCTCGGCAAACTTTTTTACCATTGAATACAAAATATAATCTATAGAACCATAAACTCGATGATAATGTAATAAATATAGCTACTGTACCTGTATGAGCATATTAAACCACCTTGTGCCCTGTCGTATCTAGACACAGAGGGATACAGCACACCCACATAAATACACCAATACAGGCATAGGTATTATTATAGTGTTCAACGACTTCATAAGCACTACAAATAATATTTATGAACCAGAATATAGGTGCTTCACAAATCATTTATAACCAAAGTCATACTATAAAAGGTGCTTACTTCTGGTGCTTTTCCAAATGGTAAATTACATGTTCTTATGAATGACTTCTGAAGAATCTAGTAGTCAGTCAGAGGGTTTATGTTTCATGGGTATAAAATGTTTGAATTAAGTGAAATCCATGAAGAGTATCACTATTTTAGAGGTAGTAGAAGACCAATATGCCTTTTTTGTGACCAATTGCGTACCAAACCTGGTTTGTCCTTGCACCTTAAGACTGTGATAGACAGATGAACTAAAGCCCCAGCAGGAGTCGTCTTAGTGCTTACATAAGCACGATCTATGTTTGTAGTAAAAGTGGAGCGGGAGTAGTATCAATAATACTGATTAGTTAAGGCTGGGTTACTGTAAAGATGTGACAACTGTTGATGTAAAAAGGGCTTTATAAATACATTTGATTGATCGAATTTGATTGGTTCAATGTTGAAGATTTCACTGTGAGTTATTAGAGAGGTTGCTATAACAAGAAAAACAATGTTGAAAACCTTTCAATTTCACTTATCAGTGGAGGAACCTCTTGTAAATATGTGTCAACAGCAGTTAAAAAATATATAAAATCGAGTATAATTTGCTAATTGCAGGATCATTTTTGGAGCTAAGTTTGGGGCAACTTTATATATTTTTTGTTCAGGTAACACTTGGACCGAAATATTGAGTAAACAAAAAAGATTGTCTGGTAAGATTGTCAAACATTTACCTGCCGACAGTATTTAGCAACTCTAAACAGTGTCGGCAGTCACTGTTTTGTGATCACACAGCAAAGACCTTGGAAGTCGTCACCCACTCAGCCTTTTAAAATACTCCAAACCAGAAGGTGGCAGTAGCGTTGTTTGACAATGCATATCCGTGCGTCTTGTTTATGGTCTAGATTACAAGATATCTGTGTTTATGTTGCTACTAGCCAGATGGCCGCAGCTAGAGAACTACCTAGCAAGGTGACGAAGAAACAATTTTATTCACTCTCCATAATCCCACAGTGCCAGCCCATAGCCAAATGTTTAGCTAGCTAGCTAATGTTAGCATATTCACTAGCTAGCTAAGGAAACTGCACAACTCGGCAACTAACACAGGCAGCTATTTCATGGAAACTAGCAAATCCATTGTGATTTACATACAATGTCAATACTAGCGGTTAATACTAGTGGTTAGCTAGCTTGGAGGAATAATTTAGTATTGTGTCTGTGCACTTAGCTAGTTACTATCACATAGTTTACATTGCATATGAAGTGTGACTGGCTCATCGGCGGATGTGCGGAGACATGCCCTCTTATTTCATTTTTTTGTTGTTGGCTCCCAGGGGGTTCGTGCTCTCTGATTGAGTTACCGCAAAGTCCAAAATTGTCTATATCATGAAAACAAACATTTGCTTTATGGTCTTAATTTAAGGTTATGGTTAGGAACAAGGTTAGCAGTGTGGTTAAGGTTAGGTTTAAAATCACATTATAAGAAGATCAATTGTGGTTTATGACTTTGTGGCTGTGGTAACTAGTGACGACCCCTCAGATTGGCTCAAAATCAAGTTGTTGGCCACTGACGACTAGAACCGGTAGGCTCGTCGCTACAAGGTTGGCACGCAGCAGGTACCGCTTTTGTTCAAGCAAGAGAAGGAACGGCCTCCCACTGTGATAAGTACCTATCAGCAGTGAGATTCTCAGTGTTTCATGCTTTACATGCACAAATTTCATACTAATGTCCTCTGGGGAAATGTAGAAACCATCATGGGGAGTATACTGTACAAAAATAAGTATCTTGAAAAATATTCAAAAGGCCCATTCAAAGTAAGCAGTGTGTCATATCACTAATTCCATTGGCTTCTTGTGATGTGTGCTTTAAATGATGTCAATTAGTATGCAGAAATCCACATGAGAGCTACAATTTAACATCATAGGTATTCTAAGCCTTGTTTCTTCAGTGATGAAGTAGGCCTTGAAGAAAGACATGAACGACAGCCAAGACCACGCCCACTGCCATGGTTGAGTCCTCAGCTGGAGCTAGAGTAGGGGAAAGTGGAGGAGAGAATCCAATTGAGGGTAAATATCACTGGATAGTTATACTTTATTGGTGAGCGCTGGTCGTCTTTTCCATATCGGTTGGGTTAATGCTGGGCTACAGCCCCCAAAGATAAATTTAAGCTACGGGACTGAGTAAGAGCTGAGCATGTCTACAAGTCCTACCATTTGAGGCTGTGGTAGTTGGTGCTGCTGTGGTACTAGTGGCGGTGGGGATGGTAGTTGTGAACACAGTGGTGGTTGCCAGTGCAGCGGTGGTGGGTACGAGTCTAACGGGGCCGGAGCGGACGCTATAGCTCCTGGTCAGCATGTTGTCAACCGTTACCTGGTTGCTGCTGTCCCTGTCACACTGATCAGGACACTTCTGAGAGGGCCTCGTGGTGACACAGAGATACACTGTACACTCCACGTACATCTGCAGAGGACAAGAGACACAATCAACTACACATACAACACTTGTACTACTGATTGTTACAATATTGTGATCATATAGGCTAATGTCATTAGAGAGAGTCAGACCCAAGACCAAAAAAATCTCGGAGAAACATATTGTGAGAATTTGAAATAAGCATGATACAGATGGACATATACTGTTATTCAAACAGAGCTGAAAGGGACAAACACATAGTGACAGACTGACACATTGATTGAAGTGGATAAATCAGTAATAACAATAATAAAACATGTTGTAAATAAACAGTATGGGATATAGGCGCTAGTTAGTCTATTTTAGTCGCTGGGCTTTTGCTCAACTGGATAATCATGTGGCCGTTCCGGATGTCTGAGAGATCAACGGGAGCACCCTCCATATCCCTGAAGAGAGGTACATGGACAGAAATACACACCGTGGTTCCTTTAGTGTTGATAGTGCTCAGGTCGATTCGGTACACCCTGGCAGTGGAGGTTGAGGTCAGAATCTCCAGGGTTCCATTTCCAGCCGTACACCTGAGAAAGAAGGAAGACATTTAATGTTTTTAATGTACGTGAGAGATTGGGTTCCAAAACAGCGGAAATCTCAGTAAACAATCAATTTCATAACAACGTGACAAATTGCTGCCACCTCAACTGAGTTAAAAGGACAGCTTTCCGTAGAGCTTGTAATAAAAACCCAAGTACCCCATTTGGGGTAAGAAAACAATCAAGATTGGGTAAACATTTCAGAAAACTATCCCTTTAAGCAGGCTTGGTTCCCTGGCCTGCACTGACCCTGTTCCAGGATATAGAAGCTGTCAGCCATGTCTTCTGTCTCGGACTCCATGCACTTGCCCACCATCAGCTCTGCCCTGTCCAGAGAGGTGTTGGAGAACACATGCAGGTCCAGTGTGTCCAGCCTGCTCGCGGTGCGGACCGGACGTCTCTCGGCGGACACGCTGGGAGGGAGGGAGGAGGTGTCGGAACATGGGGAATGGTGCTTTTAGCCATGGGCCCCTCCCCAGGCCGGTAGAACTCCAACCAGAACTTGACGATGCCGAAGGTCTCCTGCTCCGACGGCATGTTGATGGCGACCGCGGGCCCTTGGCCTCGACCCCCGGGAAACGGCAGGCGAGCGGCATAATCAAGGTGGGCAGCCGACTGATGACGGTGGATGCGCACGCCGCAGGGTGTTGGTGTACACCATCTCTGAACCAGAGTGCTGTGGAGAAAAGGGACGGGATCATGTGTGAATATTCTGGTTCATTCACACATCACAGCAGACAGTCTGTTCAACCTGCTTTATGGACGGAGCAGTGGCGTGCATTCATGTATGCCAAGGGAAGCCAGGCTTCCTAATAAAATTAACCAAGAAAAAAAAAGAAAACAACATATAAAATAATGTATCTTTCATCTCTCTGTGTTTCATCATTTTCCTTCAATTCGCAAGAGGCTGAATGTACTGTATCTCACCAGTGAAAGCAGCCGCGCGAGTGAAACAGCACCTATCTGACTCTGTATGTGCAGCCAATCTACCTGATGCTGTCTGGTCAAAAAGAGTGTGACATTGTTGCCGCCCGTAGCATTAAACACAAGGGAAGCCAGCGAGCATTTGGCCTCCCTTGATTAAAAAAAGGTATAAAATAATAGCCAATCAGTGTTGAGCTAAACTGAGTGAGCTCAAAACTGTGAATGGTCCTGGCATACCAAAACAAAGTGTCAAGAGAAGCCAGTTTGGATTCACACCAATCACATCACATCGAGAGCAAAACATTATTGGCAGAAAAAACTTGATTTGTTGCATCTCGTTGTGTTGTTGTCTGCCGGTGGCTAGCTAGCAGGCTAAAATTGGCCCTTTCTTAGCCATGGATGGAGATAGGGATTTCATTAATTAGTTAATTCTCCTTACTGGCCAATGATTATAACGGCGATTTTGATCCAACCATAAATTCATACATTGTGCCCCTGGCCTGAGAGGATGGATGTTCAATATGTAGCTAGATGTAGTAGGCTAATATTAACTAGCTTGCTCATTATTACCCATGAAAGTTAGGCTAGCGAGCAAGCATTTTAGCCAGGTAGCCTAGGACAACAAAACTAAAAGTATGTACTGTATGACAGAGTCATAGACCGTTTCGTCAACATGAGAGGAGGATGGCATTGGCATTTCTCAACATGTCAACATGTTTTTCCTACTTGCAAGAATACACACACACACACACACGCAGAGAAAGCAGAACCATGGACAGCCACATCATATTTAGCTTACGTTGATTGGACTAAATTGTTTTTGGTATCTTTTAGTTGTCACTGTATTAGACTAAGCATAGGTAATGTTGAAATGTTGAAGTTGAAATGGTGCTGGAATAGTGGAGGCAGCTACTATTTTGTTTGTGACTTGCGGTAACTCTCAGTGGTTCTAAATCAATAGTTGTTTAGTAGTCAGAAAATGTCGGAAACATTAACTTGCTTGACCATGCTGTAGGTCATTGTACCTGTTTGTTACATGCAATATGCTTTGTGGACTTCACCGGACAGAGGTTGCTCTCCGGTTTTGTGATGAAACAAAAGTGTGGTTGAATTTATTCTGCCACTGTGTCTTCTTATTGTCTCGGCCTTGGGCCTATACAGCATATCATGGCCTCAAGGCATATGAACTAACAGGTTATAGAGCGAACAACGCAATTATCACAACACATAGGTTGTAATATGGCTTTATTTCTGGCTTGGCGTCCCCAGTTTTTTTTACTCAGGCACCACTACTGGGAAGGAGCCAATGTAAGTTTTGCATTTGATACAGTGGGCAGAGTCTCGTACCACTCTCTTAGTGCCGCAGCCAGTCAGAGAGATGCGGGCCATCACATGGGTGGAGTTGGAGGTGACACTACAGGAAGGGTGGTTGAGCTGGAGCTCTGACACAATCAGGTTCTTCAGGGTGGAAATGGGGAGAACCAGATTCATCTCAGTCTTCCCACATGTCAGCTCTGGGAGGAGAGAAATAATACAAATAATAGGTGGGACTTCTAGCGCTATTCAAGGACCCAAAGTCGCTTTACAAATTGTATAAATGAAAAGAAAAACCAAACTACAGGAGTCCAAACTAAATATCAGACTAAACCAAAACATGAATAAAGAAGGGAAGAGTGTGATGTATCAGTGTATGGGGAGGGGAGGGATCTGGATACGAACCCAGTTTAGGGTAAGGGGTGGGTTGGGGTTAGGATACGAACCCGGTTTAGGGTAAGGGGCCGGATTGGGGTTAGGATACGAACCCAGTTTAGGGTAAGGGTTTGGGTTATGGTGAAGAGAGAAGGGTCTTTTTAGTGTATTTCTTTGCTTGTATGTGTGTGTCTTTTCCAAAGAGACTGATACATCAAGAACAAGATAGATAGATAGATAGATAGACAGACAGACAGACAGACAGACAGACAGACAGACAGACAGACAGACAGACAGACAGTCAGTCAGTCAGTCAGTCAGTCAGTCAGTCAGTCAGTCAGTCAGTAGTGGATATCAACTACATACACAGTGTGTTATATACCTGTTCCAGTGGGAATGGTCTCCATCTGTCCTGGAAAAGACAAATAGAGACTTCCAACATTTTATGAACATGTTTTGAAAATATTGCACTTATGCTGTACCTCACCCCGCTTTCACCACTGTAAACAACTAAGAAACGACCCTTTCATCATGCTTACTCTTGGACACACACACACACACACACACACACACACAAAACAGAGTGGAAGAACTGTGATTGTTCTTACTTTGGTAAAGCCACACACATCTTGGTTCAGACTGCAAACTGTGAGGACAAGAGGTTGTATACATCAGACAGGTTGGTTCTAACAGATGCTAAAACATTGGTTGTTGACGAAATGTCAACCTAACATTTATTGTTCTCCTTCACCGAAAAGTTACCTGTTGGTGTTGGCCATGAAACAAAGTGGCAAAAGAGGAGGCAGGTTATTGGGGCCCCGGATCCATGTGAGATTCATGGTGGCCAGGGAACCCTTGGTTTCCAGCGCTGTCCTGAAGAGGCCAGGGGGACCAACCACCACTATCTCTGACACACTGAAGAAGAGAGATACCACAAACCCAGTCAAAACAGTAGAAAGATGCACAGAAACGGACTAACTTCTCCAATAGAAATCCATGATGAAAGTTTGGAAAACAACCCGTTTGTAACTTTTACACACAACTGAGAGCGAGAGAGAGAGATAGTTGAGAGAAACATGACACAAAAGGAGGGAAACTCAGTATAACACACCTCTAGGTTGAGTAGTATAACACACCTCTAGGTTGAGTAGTATAACACACCTCTAGGTTGAGTAGTATAACACACCTCTAGGTTGAGTAGTATAACACACCTCTAGGTTGAGTAGTATAACACACCTCTAGGTTGAGTAGTATAACACACCTCTAGGTTGAGTAGTATAACACACCTCTAGGTTGAGTAGTATAACACACCTCTAGGTTGAGTAGTATAACACACCTCTAGGTTGAGTAGTATAACACACCTCTAGGTTGAGTAGTATAACACACCTCTAGGTTGAGTAGTATAACATACCTCTCTAGGTTGAGTAGTATAACACACCTCTCTAGGTTGAGTAGTATAACACACCTCTAGGTTGAGTAGTATAACACACCTCTAGGTTGAGTAGTATAACACACCTCTAGGTTGAGTAGTATAACACACCTCTAGGTTGAGTAGTATAACACACCTCTAGGTTGAGGACCAAGTTTGGAAAACCCTGCTATAACACACCTCTCTAGGTCAGAACGAAAGGTGACAGACACGTTGATCTGCTCGTAGGGCAGAACGGAGATGGTGGCTCCACCTGTTGGTGTTAGTCCTGTGGTGACCATCTCGGAAATGCAGCTTGAGGACGCCTCCTCCACTGAAACCAAGAACAAGACAAAAGTTAAGGTTCTTTAGTTTTAAACCACTTTCTTTTTAACCTGGCTTCAGGTATCATATATAACCAATATAATTCAAGTCTTTCTGTTGCTCCTTTTCAAGAACTTTGGATGTATCTCAATATAAAATGTTGTTACTGGTACATAAATATGGGAAACTCATCCATTACTACTGTGTTGAAATGTTAATTTTCAAGAGCGCTTGATAAATCAATCCCAAGGTGCCTCACATCAAGACTGAATAACACAGCTACATCATACAGTCCAGTATGTATAGTTATTGAGAACAGACCAGCAGAATATACCTGATTCACTTTTCCCTAAAACAGGCCCATCAATAAAGAGGAGACAGCGTGAAATGGTTTGTGTGTGTCAGTCTCACCTGTAAGGGACAGGTGCAGTGGGATGGAACTGAGTGCTTTGGGTTTGGCGGTTTGGGTTTGACTTGGAAAAGTCCTCCACCATCAGCTGCACAGAGTATTGGCCAGCGGATGATTTACCATTGTACAACAGCGTACACGACTCCTATGAAATAGCAATTAAAACAAATGTATTACAATTTATTTGAAAACAAATTTTCTTTGTTTCCCACAGAGCGCATGCCTGAAGACGAAAGCCTAACTCTCAAACCAAACAAGTCCAACAAATAACTCTCAATTGGTTTAACCTTCCCGCACAATTAGATGGTGCATGATGCATCCATAATGGCCAATTAATAATATTTGTTATTTCTCTGTATAAGAAACAAAAATGTATCTTTCTTGCACCTTTTCTTGGAGGTTTGGGGGCATCTTACAGTCACTGCTGCGTGGACTAAAATATAGACACAAATAAGTTAAGACCCACCTCCTCCATCTTCAGAAAATTGTGCTGGGGGCAGTCAAGGCATTCTCCAAGGTCAGCCCGGGCAAAGCGACAGCGCACCGTGTCCCCATCCAGGTCCTTCACCGTCAGTGGGAAGTGATGTGGGCAGTTCACGCGAGCCCTGACACAAGAATACACATTCAGTTAACAATCATATGCAACTTAAAGAGTTTTTTCTCCCCACTTTATTATATATATATATTCTCCTGCACCTTTTTTTGAGCCTATTGGTCAGGTGTGCGGCAGATCACCTCATTATCACAAGACTACACATATCTCACAAACAGTAAGTCAGGCGCTCAGGCAGTTTGAGGACTGGGACCCTGTTCTGAGAGACTTGAAGAGGCTATAGCGAAACTGAAGAGCTCGACAATGGGAAGAAATACGGAGGAGAAAGGAAAAGTATGGAAAGGGAGAACGGGGCTGAGGAAGGAAGGAAGGAAGGAAGGAAGGAGAAAACGAAAGAGGAGGAAAAGGGAGAGAAGGAGGAAGAGGAGAGAAAAGGGTGAAAACGTATCAGTCGTCATGACCAAATAAATAAACACTACATATCAGCAGTCAAAACCGTAAGAATGTGTAGACTAGAGTAAACAGAGGTGTAATGTTTGTATGCTCAGTACAAGACTCATGTCCAGGTTAGAGTGTGTTGAGTTACCTGAGAGGAGGAGGCAGGCTGCAGTAAGGTGGCTGGTTTAGTCTCAATGGGTTAGACTGGTTGGAGGGTCCAGCCCACAAGGACAGAAACACATTCACGTTGGACCTAATTCACAGTTACAGGGGAGTGAAATAAACATGTTTGTTTTTCACTTTTCCTGAGTTGGTATGGCATAACCTGCATAATGGTTGCTTTATAACATGGAGACAACATAATGCATATGATATAAAGTAAGAATGATCAGTCATGGAACTGCATTATACAGTAATGTTCTGAATTGTGAGGACTGAGGAGGTCTAATGTTCAACTGCTTTAAAGCAAGTTTGTATGACATTTTCACCATTATGAAACCAACTCATTAAACTTTACAGTCTTAAATGTTGCGGAAGCTAGCGCTGAACATGACCAGTCAGTGTGTATTGATTCTATAGATGTTCTACTAAAGCACATCAAATGGGCATGGTGTGATAATAAATGACAGGTCTCTCAGCAAATCACATACCCCACATTCACGTTGGCCTTGTAGTTGCTGGGAACGGTCCTCTGCCATTGGCGGACGCACCAGCCTGAGGCGGGCTTCTGTCCTGTGTAGGGTAACGGGGTGGTATGCACGACACAGTCTTCCCCTGTCTGACACACTCCGGAGAACGTAGGACAGGGAAGGGCCGAGATCACGGTGTAGTGGGCTCTCACCTGCCAAAGGTCAAAGGTGGCATGAGGTCAGGAGGTCATGTAATTAATTACATGGTAACAATGAGAAACTTGCTTTTAGGAATTCAGCACAATCATTGTAAGTCGCTTTCGTCTGCTAAATGGCACATTATATTATATTATACCTGTTGTTGGTGCCTAAACCACAATGTAACTATTGGCTATTTACCATTTTATCAAGTAAATTGAAACAAACAAAAACAAAGAAAACAACAACAGATAAATAGCAGAGACTGTAAAATACCAGCGTAGTAAGTAACCTTGAGGGGCTGTGTATTGACAGCTGAGAGGTACAGCAAGAACCAATAAACATGGATTGTAATTCATTTGAATGCTGCTCACATGTGCATCGTAACATAGAAAGCCTATCATTATCGATCGCATATTTTAGGTCAATCCTGAAATTCCTAACGCACGTTGTTAAAAGCTGACACCATTGGTCATTGACAATGTGTAACCTCACCATATTTCCTCCACCTCTTCTCTAGAGGGACAACATTGACCACTGCACCCAGGGAGGTGGCCTCACAGACAGGGTAGGGCAGGAGCAGGCCTAGGGCCACAACCAGGAGCCCCAGAAAAACTTGGATCCACATCAGAGCTTTTCACACAGGGACGTGTGTCGAAGGAAGCTTGGACCTCTGGAGACAGAAATGGAGGCCATCAGAGGGACATCACAAACATGAAACACAGACAAACACACTCACTCTTATTTTACAAAGCAGGATCAATATTGAGACAATGACCAAACATTCGTAAATGTGCTAGTAGTAACACAACTTAAATTATTGCATTCTTAGTAAAAGTCAACAGGACATCAACACATCAAGGTTAGAATGTTATGAATGTGGACATCCCTGTTGTTCTTGCACAATGTCCCTTTCTCTTCCAAAGTTCCAACACACATGGTTCTGGAGACTTCTCTGTCAATAACAGCTAGTTTTCAGATTTCCCCTCCCCACTCAGACCACTCCCAGACAGTCCTAGCAAAGTTCTTGCTTGAGAAATATTATTCTGGTAAAAAGCATCTTCAATGCCCTTGCTGATGGAAGGAGGTTTTCACTCATAATCTCACGATACATGGCCCCATTCATTCTTTCCTTTACACGGATCAGTCGTCCTGGTCACTTTGCAGAAAAACAGCCCCAAAGCATGATGTTTCCACCCCCATGCTTCACAGTAGGTATGGTGTTCTTTGGATGCAACTCAGCATTCTTTGTCCTCCAAACACTTTTTGGTTTCATCTGACCATATGACATTCTCCCAATCCTCTTCTGGATCATCCAAATGCTGCTAGAGTGCATTTGGATGGCCTGGACATGTACTGGCTTAAGCAGGGGACACATCTGGCACTGCAGGATTTGAGTCCCTGGAGGGCGTAGTGTGTTACTGATGGTAGGCTTTGTTACTTTGGTCCCAGCTCTCTGCAGGTCATTCACTAGGTCCCCCGTGTGGTTCTGGGATTTTTGCTCACCGTTCTTGTGATCATTTCTGACCCCACAGGGTGAGATCTTGGGTGGAGCCCCAGATCGAGGGAGATTATCAGTGGTCTTGTATGTCTTCCATTTCCTAATAATTGCTTCCACAGTTGATTTCTTCAAACCAAGCTGCTTACCTATTGCAGATTCAGTCTTCCCAGCCTGGTGCAGGTCTACAATTTTGTTTCTGGTGTCCTTTGACAGCTCTTTGGTCTTGGCCATAGTGGAGTTTGGAGTGTGACTGTTTGAGGTTGTGGACAGGTGTCTTTTATACTGATAACAAGTTCAAACAGGTGCCATTAATACAGGTAACGAGTGGAGGACAGAGGAGCCTCTTAAAGAAGAAGTTACAGGTCTGTGAGAGCCAGAAATCTTGCTTGTTTGTAGGTGACCAAATGCTTATTTTCCACCATAATTTGCAAATAAATTCATAAAAATCCTACAATGTGATTTTCTGGATTTTTTTTTCTCAACTTGTCTGTCATAGTTGACGTGTACCTATGATGAAAATTACAGGCCCCTCTCATCTTTTTAAGTGGGAGAACTTGCACAATTGGTGGCTGACTAAATACTTTTTCCCCCACTGTACAGTGAGGGAAAAAAAGTATTTGATCCCCTGCTGATGTTGTACATTTGCCCACTGACAAAGACATGATCAGCCTATAATTTTAATGGTAGGTTTATTTTAACAGTGAGAGACAGAATAACAACAAAAAAATCCAGAAAAACGCATGTCAAAAATGTTATCAATTGATTTGCATTGTAATGAGGGAAATAAGTATTTGACCCCTCTGCAAAACATGACTTAGTACTTGGTGGCAAAACCCTTGTTGGCAATCACAGAGGTCAGACGTTTCTTGTAGTTGGCCACCAGGTTTGCACACATCTCAGGAGGGATTTTGTTCCACTCCTCTTTGCAGATCTTCTCCAAGTCATTAAGGTTTCGAGGCTGACGTTTGGCAACTCGAACCTTCAACTCCCCTCCACAGATTTTCTATGGGATTAAGGTCTGGAGACTGGCTAGCCATTCTGGAAACTAACTGCAGCTCTTTGTTAAGTGTTGTAGTTATTTCAGTCGCTGTAGTAGCTGACATGTATAGTGTTGAGTCATCCGCATACATAGACACACTGTCTTTACTCAAAGCCAGTGGCATGTCGTTAGTAAAGATTGAAAAAGTAAGGGGCCTAGATAGCAGCCCTGGGGAATTCCTGATTCTACCTGGATTATGTTGGAGGGGCTTTCATTAAAGAACACCCTCTGTGTTCTGTTAGACAGGTAACTCTTTATCCACAATATAGTAGGGGGTATAAAGCCATAACACATACGTTTTTCCAGCAGCAGACTATGATCGATAATGTCAAAAGCCGCACTGAAGTCTAACAAAACAGCCCCCACAATATTTTTTTATCATCAATTTCTCTCAGCCAATCATCAGTCATTTGTGTAAGTGCTGTGCTTGTTGAATGTCCTTCCCTATAAGCGTGCTGAAAGTCTGTTGTCAATTTGGTTATTGTAAAATAGCATTGTATCTGGTCGAACACACGTTTTTCCTAAAGTTTACTAAGGGTTGGTAACAGGCTGATTGGTCGGCTATTTGAAGGAGGCCAGTAAAGGGGGCTTTACTATTCTTAGGTAGCAGAATGACTATTGCTTCCCTCCAGGACTGAGGGCACACACTTTCTAGTAGTCATATCTACCTCAATTACCTTGTACCCCTGCACATCGACTCAATACTTACCCCGTGTATATAGGCAAGTTATCATTACTCATTGTGTATTTATTCCTTGTGTTATTTTTCTATTATCTCTCTATTTTTCTCTCTGCATTGTTAGGAAGGTCCCATAAGCGTTTCACTTTTAGTCTACACCTGTTTATGAAGCATGTGACAAATACAATTTGATTTGATTGAAACGTAGTCTCAGGAGCATAAGGAAATACATGACCTGTTAGACGGCAGTTCAATGGGCTTGATGGTAAGTTGGTAAAGATACATTGAATTAGGGCGTCTCAGCAGGATCAATAGGTTAGCCAGCTAAATTGCTCACATATTCTGAAATAACTTTACATTTTTTTGTAAGATAAGCTTCCAATGGGCTTGGTCTAAAGGACTCAACAACCAAAAACACATATCTAAGTTCAGCATCATGAACCAGAAAATCAATAGTTATGTCTAGTTGTTTATCCAAGTCAGCTGGTTAACTCATTGAGCCTGCTTTGTAGTAGACCCCCCAGCTCTCCTACTCCAAGAGGCTTTGTGAATACAGGCCCAGGTGTGAAGATCTCTAGGACCAGGATTGACACTGGTTTAATGAAACTCTACTGCAGGGCTGGGGAACCCCGGTACTAGAGGGCTGCAGTGTGTGCAGGCTTTTGTTCCAGCACAACTCTAGCATACCTGCCCAGTGACCATGTACCTGACACAACCACCAGGGCCTGAACTATGTAAGCTGACCAGGGAAAACTCAGCGCCCCAACAATGACTGGAGAGAACATTGTGTAGTGCATGTTTACATCATGGTACTGTGGAAAACAAACTTTACTTCCTTTAATGGGGCAATCTGCAGTTGCTACATACTTAAGTTCATTATAGACAATACACATTGATTCTTTAAGAGTATCACGTAACTTATGCCTCATGAGCTTAGTTCAACTGTCTTACCCCATCAAAATATAAGCTTGTTTTACCCGTTTGTGTAAACAATTGTAATTAAACTGTATAGCTTTAAAACATGGTTAAAATTCTAGATGGTCAGTCCTAGCATTCATAGCTCTGTCTATGAATTTGAGAGTGGTTACATTTTTCCAGCCCCATGCCTCAGCTATTTACCAAATCAGTGGTGGCCATTTCGTTGTTTGAAATGCAGATTGCCCCTTTAAAACAACTAATGCACTACTTATACCATTGACACACCATCCCTTCTCTTTCCTAAACACCAGGACGTGTTTGAACATTTATGGAATCCAGAAGATGTTTTGACCATTGGTCTAATGCTGGTCTGTGCCAAGTACGAAGAGACTGACTGTCACAGGTTGCATTTACACCTGCAGCCCAATTCAGATCTTCTGCCATTTATTTTATACCTACTGCCCCATATCTGATGTGACATGGGTCACATAAAACTGAGTGTGGACAGTCAGAAAAACCATCAGATATGGAAAACAAATCACAATTGGGTTCTCAGGGTAGCGGTGTAAACAGCCATACAAGCTCAAATCCCATAACACCTTGTCACAGCCGAGAAGTATAGTAATGTTTATCAGGGAGAAGAAGCCCAACCTCATGAAGAAATTAATTTTACCTGTAATAAAACTATAGTCCTTTAGGAATCTTTGTCGCTTCCCGCCAATAACCAACTTAGTCAGTCAACCAAGGGTCTCTCGGTGTAGTCGGACAGCTGTCTGCAACAAGTTGAGTTGTCCTGTGTGGTTCGGTTGGAAAGCCTTTGAACCTCCTACATCTCCACTTTCATTTTCCCTAGTACACTGCTGGGAAAGCAATTAAAATTGTAGAATGATGCTAAACTGGCTGGACCAGTGCAACTGGCTAAGAGGAGAATAGTATGACTAATTACAATGAGTGACGTATTTTCAGCACAAACTGAAATTAAGCCAAGCATTTTGTAGTTTTTTATTATTATTACGGCTTAAGCTATTGGGAACAGCATATCTCACTAGGATGACATCCAGCAGGACTAGAAACCAAATGTTGAGGTGTAACATTGACCGGTTTCTTGTCACATTAAAGGAATAGTTGAGATTACATATTTACAAAGATTTGTTCCCTTGCCTCAAAAAGGTAGTCTAGGGACAGTGACTGCAATCCACCCTTGCTTTTAATAAACTAGCCACTACCAACAAATACTAATATTAGCATATTTTCACCAAATCACATGCAAGTCAATCGCTCACATTTAGCATGTGTTAAATGTCATGCCCAAATCATCTCTTAAATGGGGAGATTCATACAACGTTGCAAGTCAACAAGTGAGCCAGAGGAAGAGCTAGAAAATAGAGAAGCTTCATGTAACGTTACAGACAACCCACTTCTGGCTTAATGAAACATTCAGGACAGAACACCGGTTCACTGAGGAAAGACTTTAATTGGTGAAACCGTTAAATCATTATTTTTTTATAATTTCCTGAGGAATGTTCATAATTGTTACAGTTTGAAGTTGTTTTTCTAGAGCATCGCTAAAAGGACTGATGAGTAAAAAAGGCTGGACTGAACCTGACCGTTGTGCATTCGCTCCTCTGACCAAATCTGCAGTGGGGCAAGTAGCAGTAATTTACAAAAAGAGCATTGCATCAGTGCTGGAGTAACAATTGAAATCAATCTCTGCATTGACTACGTTCAAAGTCAAGACAAAAACACAGTAAATCATAGTCAATCCAAGCCTACAGTGGCGAGGTGTTCCGTTGTTGAGGGGGTCCCACTTTGGGGTCAGGGGAGGTGGGCGAGTTTGGTCCCTTGGGCCCCCAGTGGTGGTTGTCGTACAACCATCACCATTTCCTGCGGGGAGGGCTGAACGTCTGGTCCCGCTTTACTGGCCGTTCTTCACGTTCAGCATCTTCTCCTGTGGAGGGGGAAAGCAACCGTATGAAAAAGGGAACAGACAAACAAAAGGCAAGGGGATGTAAACTTAAACTGTCAAAGTATCGCCAGCAGGACACCATGACAGAATTTCCAGCATTCCTTTGTTCCAAACAAGTCTTAAATGTTCAAGACTGGGCAGTACAGTTGCTGTTCATAAATGCACTTTCTTCACATGTGCACCATACTCCAACTCCTGATACTTTACAGGGAATTCAGAAATACATTTACAACCTCAGTGCTCCAGTCTCACCTTGATCATAGTCTCCAGCTTGATGGCGTCGGCGGCGAACTTGCGGATGCCGTCAGAGAGCTTCTCCACGGCCATGCGGTCCTCGTTGTGTTGCCAGCGGAATTCCTTCTCATCCAGGTGAACCTTCTCCAAATCACAGGCCTTGGCTAAACAGGGGACAGAGTTTGAGCTGTTAAGAGTTGCATTTAGTTTATTCATCCTTGGTCCAAGGTGATTACGTAGTCCCAGTCCTCATCCCCAGGCTTTTGAAGGACTGGTAATATGGCTGCAATCCACCAGAATGCTTTTCCCTATCGAGGACCTCTCATATTTTCCCCATCAATGGTTGCAGGTGTTTAATGAGGAAGGAAACAATTTGTATGCATTGGGATACAGGATAAATATACCCCTTTTTAATGCAGACCTGGCCCAGGGGAAGACACAAGCATCAATTTAAAGACATTTGAGAAGCCTCAGATTAACCAGGCATTGAAATACACAGGAGCTCCTAAATACATGGCAATCAATTGGTTTTGCTCTGTAGGTTTGTGAAGTACAGCCATTTTGTTGGGCTCGAGGTTCAAATTCTTGGGACTAGACAGATGGTTACGAGACATTCCTACTCATAAGTGATTGCATAACCAATGTTCAAGTGGCCTCAGCAAGTTCTCCTTAGGTGTCTAACCAACATCTTTACAAAAAATAAAATATATATTTTTTAACTTGTCTTTGACCTGCTTTGAGGTTAAACTATGGGGCTCCGATTCTACTCAAGGGGTCTTTGAAGTACACCGATTTTACCAGCTTTCCTTGAACTGCATGACGATTCTCACCAATTCAAATATATATATATATATATATATATATATATATGTCTTGAAATAGTGCTGATTCATACAGTACATTTTTAACCTCTGCTTTCTGTGTATGGTCAATTACTGAGAAAACATTACATTTGGTGCATGACACACATCATCAGCCCTATTTCTGTCACTGGTTGGTGCCAGAAGGTCTGCGTGCCAAGATAGCTTGGGGGCCAATTGTGCTAATCTTAGAAGGAGTACATGATGGAATATCCTGGCTAGGGTGCCACACGATACCATGTAGGGGGATCCTATTGTAAGAGATGAGTGAAACTCAATAATGGTTGGCAACTGTTGGATGGAATTAGCTCGGAAAGCATTATATAAACAGAGCTTTTCTATGCAAGTCATTCGGATGACAACAGGCTACGCCCGTACCACTTGTCATGTGAATCCAATACTGTAATATTAAATAACTATGAATCAACTCTCCAGCTAAGGGTTTAACTATTCTCTTACATCCTGAAGTACTCGATACCAGAGAAACTCATCATAACACTTCCTAAATGTTATAGGGAGGGGCAGTGTGAGCTCATTATACTAGTGTCCGGTAAGGGGTAGCAATGAGTCCCATTACCTTTCTCAACCGTGAGCATTGGCGTGATGGCGCTGTGGTCCTTGCTCAGCTCTCCCAGCAGGCTGGGGGAAATGGTAAGCAGGTCACAGCCGGCCAGGGCCTTGACCTCCCCAGTGTTCCTGAAGGAAGCTCCCATCACCACCGTGGTGTAGTCATACTTCTTGTAGTGGTTGTAGATCTTAGTCACACTGATCACACCTGAGTGAAGAGAATAATAAAATAAAGAGGTTTATGGTTAATAAAGCCACTCCAGAGCAGTAATGAAGTCAATAAATACCTCTAACTCGTCAGGCATCTTATTTAATTATATTCGTAAGGTCTGGGACTGTTGAGTCCAACTTTAAAGTTGCTAGCATGAGTGTTCGGTTGTCCTATCAAACGATGGATCAGTCAGCCCATACCTGGGTCCTCATGGGGTTCGTAGCTCTTCTGGGCCGTGTTGTCCTTGTACCAGTCCATGATGCGCCCCACAAAGGGTGAGATGAGGGTGACCTTGGCCTCGGCGCAGGCCACTGCCTGGGCGAAGGAGAACAGCAGGGTCATGTTGCAGTGAACCCCGTGCTTCTCCTCCAGCTCCCTGCAGGTACACACATTCAGTCGGGCACATTAAAGCACAGTCTTAACAGCAGAGCTTCACTAAGCTTCCATGGCTGTCAAAACCAACATTTCCTATAGAGACTGATTGACACCAAAATAATTTATAGGTTAGATGTAAGAGGTAAACTGACAGAACATAGCAGGTAAATTTAACCATTTGCTGTTTACCATTTGTATTATCAAATTACACCAGTTTTGGCAAAACAAACCAAGTCAAAAGAACAGGATGTTTGGAAAACATTCCACTTTTTACTGTGTACCAACAGAAGACCTAATATTATCATGTTTGTTTTCATCTAAATTCCACCAAGATCTGCATATATACACAGCTACAGTAGTCATCATTTCATCATCTCGGCCCAGTTTTTCAAAAGTTATAACTGGATTTCGCCTATCGGTTAGGATTAAATGCATACAAATAGAACAGAAGAAAAAAAATCATTGACTTGAATGGGAAGTCTTGTTCTATTCATTCCATTTCTATGCATTTAATCCTATCCGATAGGCAAAATGCAGTTAGATAACTTTTGAAAAAGTGGGCCCAGATGACAGGTGAAGAAATGCCCCTATAAAAAGGTAGAGGACTGATTTCCTTCCCTCCCTCTCCATCTCACACACACCTGCCAGCCTGGATGCCTTCCCATGTGGAGGAGAGCTTGATGAGAACACGGTCCTTCTTGATACCGGCCTCTTCATACAAGGCAATGATCCGCAGGGCCCGAGCCACCATCTCATCCTTATCGTACGAAAGCCTAATGTCAAATGGTGAGGGGGGGGGTGAGTTAGTCAATCATCTAAATATTAACACTATGAATGATTCCTATTTGGTAGAGCCATTTTGTGTGGACTTCAAATACTTTGTTCAGTCAGATATTAGAGTCAACAAGTTAAAGGATCAATTTGCTACCCTGATCTATAAAAAGGCTCCAGGATGCATTTGAGGCATGCAGAAAAACACAACTTTGTTAAAGTGTACATATTTGCCACAACTGCAATTTCACAAGAACCATTTACCTCCCCATAGCCATGTGGGCATGATCAATTATTCTATTTTTTGAGGGGTTGGGTCTTGTCTCACTCCAAAAGTAAGAATCCCTGAAACTCCTATGTTCAGACGTTCATATTGATAGCTGGTATCGGCAGGTACAAAGCCATGAGCCACTTAGGTAGAAAAGACAGGAGTAGCCACATCACTCCGGCTCCCGTGGGCCCGAGCGGAGCAGGGGGCTTTCCTCGTACCTGGCGTCCACCTCCGTGGAAACCCTGCCTGGGATCTTCTTGAGGATCTCCAGGCCGAAGCTCACAAACAGCTTGTCCATGGTGTTGGTCACCTGCTCCTCCTCAGGTCTGGTGGACAGAGAAACAGGACACTAGTGAGGTGCAATAGCTCAAGCACAGCACAAGTGTGATCATAGCTTTCAGCAGTAGACCAAGGCTTTATATATTAAGCAAGTAAATCACACACAGAGTATACCAAACATTAGGAACACCTTCCAAATATTGAGCTGCACCCCCCTCAGAACAGCCTCAATTCGTCGGGCCATGGACTTGACAAGGTGTCAAAAGCTTTCCACAGGGATGCTGGCTCGTGTTGACTCCAATGAGTCCCACAGTTGTGTCAGGTTGGCTGGATGTCCTTTGGGTGGTGGACCATTCTTGATACACATGGGAAACTTGAGCGTGAAAAACCCAGAACCATTGCAGTTCTTGACAAACCGGTCCGCCTGGCACCTACCCCATTCAAAGGCACTCACATGTTTTGGTCTTGCCCATTCACCCTCTGAATGGCACACACAATCCATGTCTCAATTGTCTCAAGGCTTCAAATGTTATTTCACCTGTCTACTCCCCTTCATCTACACTGATTGAAGTGGATTTAACAAGTGGCATCAATAAGGGATCATAGCTTTCACCTGGTCAGTCTGTGTCATGGAAAGAGCAGGTGTTCATAATGTTTTGTATACTTAGTGTATGTTTATGCAATAAGGCCAGAGGGGGTGTGGTATATGGCCAATATACCACGGCTAAGAGCTGTGCTTACGCACGACGTAACGCGGAGTGCCTGGATACAGCCCTTAGCACAGTGCATTCGGAAAGTATTCAGACCCCCCCCCAAATCTACACACAATACCCCATAATGACTAAGCAAAAACAGGTTTTGAAATTGTTGCAAAAAAACAGAAATATCACATTTACATAAGTATTCAGACCCTTTACTCAGTACTTTGTTGAAGCACCTTTGGCTGCAATTACAGCCTCAAGTCTTCTTGGGTATAACCCTACAAGCTTGGCACACCTGTATTTGGAGAGTTTCTCCCATTCTTCTCTGCAGATCCTCTCAAGCGCTGTCAGGTTGGATGGGGAGCATTGCTGCACAGCCATTTTCAGGTCTCTCCAGAGATGTTCGATCGGGTTCATGTCCGGGCTCTGGCTGGGCCACTCTAACTTGTCCCGAAGCCACTCTAGTGTTGTCTTGGCTGTGTGCTTAGGGTTGTTGTACTGTTGGAAGGTGAACATCCCCACTGCATGATGCTGCCACCACCATGCTTCACCGTAGGGATGGTGCCAGGTTTCCTCCAGACGTGACGCTTGGCATTCAGGCCAAAGAGTTTAATCTTGGTTTCATCAGACCAGAGAATCTTGTTTCTCATGGTCTGAGAGTCCTTAAGGTGCCTTTTGGCAAAACACCAAGCGGGCTGTCATGTGCCATTTACTGAGGAGTGGCTTCTGTTTGGCCACTCTACCATAAAGGCCTGATTGGTGGAGAACTGCAGAGATGGTTGTCCTTCTGGAAGGTTCTCCCATCTCCACAGAGGAACTCTAGAGCTCTGTCAGAGTGACCATTGGGTTCTTGGTCACCACCCTGACCAAGGCCCTTCTCCCCTGATTGCTCAGTTTGGCCGAGCGGCCAGCTCTAGGAAGAGTCTTGGTGGTTCCTAACTCCTTCCATTTAAGAATGATGGAGGCCACAGTGTTCTTGGGGACCTTCAATGCTGCAGAAAAGTTCTGGTACCCTTCCCTAGATCTGTGCCTCGACAGACAATTCCGTCGACCTTGTGGCTTGGTTTTTGCACTGACATGAACTGTCGACTGTGGGACCTGATATAGACAGGTGTGTGCCTTTCCAAATCAATTGAATTTACCACAGGTGGACTCCAATCAAGTTGTAGAACCATAAAGGATGAACAATGGATACATGATGCACCCGAGCTCAATTTTGAGTCTCATAGCAAATGGTCTGAAAACGTATGTAAATAAGGTATCGGTTTTATTTGTAATACATTTGCAAAAATATATAAAAACCTGTTTTTGCTTTGTCATTATGTGATATTGTGTGTAGATCGATTTAGAAAAAAATGAACTTAACCCATTTTAGAATGAGGCTGTAACGTAACAAAATTTGGAAAAAGGGGTATGAATACTTTCCAAATACACTACATATCAGCCATATACCACAAACCCGAGGTGCCTTATTGCTATTATAACCTGGTTACCAATGTAATTAGAGCAGTAAAAATAAATGTTTTGTCATAACCGTGGTATACGGTCTGATATACCACAGCTGTCAGCCAATCAGCATTCAGGGCTCGAACCACCCAGTTTATTATGTGCTGTAATGAACTTGAAATGTTCATTCACTTTCCAGTATTAATGGATTTCACGTCAGTTCTACTCAATGCATTCTCAATTGGCACTGATTAAGATTCTCTAAAGTGCATTATAGGGGCTTGGAAATACAATGACATTCCTAAACAAGGCAAATAATTAATAGGAAACCCCAAAACTGTGATGCCGTCAAATTTACTTGAGTGGCTTGGAAATTACATTATTTACTATAGTGTAGTTTAGACTAAATCATTAGCGCCAATGTCGAATTAATGGACGCCTCAAAGTTGATTGTCAGTCACCAAGACAACGTTCATAACAACGGGGTGAAGCGACCGTGAAATACATGTATAATTTGCAGGCATGTGTGAGGCAAGGCAGACGGATCAGCACCCTCAGCGCACCTACGTCGACAACACTTATCTTGAGCAAACAATGGCAAACGCCTGCTTTGTTCACTCAAAATCCCATTGTTTAAAAGGAGAGGTCAGTTGAGTCACTGAACTACTGTATAAGTGTAGAAGCAGTGCAGAGTTGCAATATGATTACAATTGAGCGTGTTTTACCAGCCATTGAAATGATAGGGGTTGTATACATTTGCGAGTGCCCATCTTACCCGCCCTTGGCGATGCCGTATTTGATGGCCTGGTCGACCAGATGCTGGTAGGCGGCCATCTTGGCAGCGGCCAGGATGAGGGAGGGGTTGGTGGTGGCATCCTGGGGCTTGTACTCTTCAATGGCTGCGCAGAGAAGTGGGAGAGAGAGACAACGCAAGTTAAGAGCAGCTCACAACTAGTCACATGGTATATTAGTCAACACACTAGGCATTCATATCCTCACTAGACAATATGCAACATTCTCAAGTCTCTTGTTGGGACATCACACCTGGTGGTCATGGTAACGTTAGAACTACTTCAGAGCTATTGATTCACATGAGGAGGAAAAGGCCTAGCGCCTCTTGAAAGTTGAAACCGCATTACAGGTACAGTCGAAGGATGGTTACCAGTCCGCATTCAATCACAAAATGCACCAACTTTACAAGAAAATGTGTCATTCAGGGTGATTGACACCAACCCGACCCTATAAAAGGTGCCATTCAACACCCAGCCAAGCCAATGAAGAGCTGCCCTGTGCCAGTTGTGATTGGAAGGTCAAGGCTTCTCTACTCTCTAGGAGTAAACTTAGCTCAGTGTCAACTTGACATTCCAGTTTCTCACACGTCAGTGTGACATTCATACGTTTGCGTTTAAGACAGTAACATGAGGTGAACTGCTAGAAGCTTCCCAGAAACAAACCATGCAGTGATAAGGCGTCAGCATGCTTCAGGTCAGCTGGCGCTTAGCTGAACAAGTGCTTAAATACTCCCTTAAAAAGACCTTCGCTTTTTTCCAAGCAGCCATAGTACTGTTTGTCCATTGAGACACCGTAGCCAGTATACACTTCCTCAAAATAAAATCAGAATTACGTGCACATCTTATTCGTCGTCCCGCCGATCGCCCAGCGACTCGCACGGGCGAGGGAGGTTAACTGCCTTTCTCCTGGGCAAACGGCAGTACCACACTCCTCCTCCCCGCCCGGTTGGAAAAAAACCTTGGCGCACATCTAAGATAAAAAAATTAATGACAGATTTCACAAGGTGACGTTTTTGCAAAGGAGATCTTAGTCATGCAATTTTACATCTGTTTGGTGCAGTATTTCTCAAAGAAAAAATGTGCATGAAATAGAGTTTAATGACAAATACTTTATTGAAGAATCCCTACTGTTGACCAATCACCTACTAAGGGGCGTAGACTTAGTCTCGCCAATAGAGAAAAATAAAAAGTGCCCGACCAGCCGAAAAAGAAATCCTCACCGAAGTCCAAAAAAAAACGTCATAATTTGGCATGAACTCAACCAAACTGTTTCGGCAGAGAAGCACGCGGGCGCCTTCAGTCCCAAGGTACACACAAGCCTTCAAATGACATCTTTATTCACCAATGGACAATACTATCTTGAGCTGTTTAGCTGTGAAATAACTGGCATCGGCCCAGATAATTCAGTAGAAAAGGTCCATTCAGATATTGCTTATATTAAATAAATTCACTTCTACAGGAGACAGAACGAGATTGCGCTGGACTGGTCCAGAAGCACCGGTCTCAACCAACAGTGACCTCTACTGTACATACAAGCCAACTGCACTCAACCAAAGCAGAACATTGGGAGGGAAGAGGTGGGTGGAGAAAACAGCCTATCGTCTACCTGCAACACACTGCAGTAGAAGAATGACACCCGATGTTCAAAAGACACATTCAAGGTTAAATACTTTTAGCCTGTGAGGTAGTCTAGCAGTCATGCATCCTATCCAGGTGTATAGCTAATGCAGAGTGCCTCACGGATTGTGTCATTGGAGAAAGAGTGACATTTTGTATTTAGAATGAAACCCACATTTTCCTGTTCCTCAGACATTGCAATGCTAAAACGTTTTGTTTATTTTCAAGTTACAACTCAAAAAAATGGTTTGCTTTCCCTACTTTGCACTGGCAAGGGCCTTTACTATAGCCTTGTTAGCCTACTTCGGAGATCAGGGTACTCTCCTGTTATACTAATCAAAACTGTAGTGTCCTCCCATCGTTGTGATGTGCTGTGTCAGCTGGACAGCTAGTGAGGGAGGCCTGTGTCGATGGGCTTTAGACCAGCTGGCCAAGCTTCTGCCACTGACAGGGAGTAGGCTACACAATGAAGCACAAAGGCACCCTGTGTTTCTCTGGGGGGGGAAACATTCTAGGCTCTAACTATCTCACTCCGTTCAAATAGCCTACTCTTTTAGCCAGCCCTTTCTTATGGATGATTCTATCATCATAGGCAGCAATTTGCAATCCATTCCCACAGCCACCTATGTTAACGCCATTATGACAGTGATTTTAACTATTCAAAACAGCATATCCAAAAACAAGCGGTTTGTGAATGAACAGTATGAACTTCTGGTAGCTGAATTATCTGTTGCAGGTCTTTTGAGAAAGATTGAATATCCAGGCCGTCAGAAAAGACATTGGTGGAAGACATGCAGACACTGTTCTCCATATCAAGAGCTTTAGATTCACTTTTTGCGCTATTGTCAAGCCTTTTAAAAAAAGATTGTGTAAATGCTCAATGAGAAGCTCGAGTCGTACCCCAGGGGGTCAGCTATTCGGATTAAGCCTACACGTCGCACAAATATCAAGTAGTTATTAATACATCAGAATTCTATATAACATGTACCCAATTTGAAACTGAAATTGCAGCATCCTTTCACTACAGTTCAATGATCATGTGCCATATCTGCAATTACCACATGTAGTTCAGTAATTACAGAAGTTACAAAAGCAGTTCCAAAGTAACATGGCATATTAAAAGGGCAACTTCAGGCTAAAGTGTTTCTGCAATTTGCATACTACCCTCCAAATTGTTTTTCACACCAGATGACTGCCATGCATAAACACTTGAGTAACCATGCGTTTCCCACATGGCTAAGTAAGAGTATTTGGCTGCACTTTTATCCATGCACTGACAAATTTCACATGGGCAAGAAAAAGGTGTTGCTTGATTTGAACAAGCTTGTGCTTGCAACCAGTGAATATTTGACAGAAGATTGACAGGTGTGGGTTTTACAGCATTCAAGGGAAGGTAAAGACAGCAAAAGTGTGTTCCTTTTGGAGAAAAATTATGGATGCACAAATGTTCAAACATCAAAATGTTTCAATGTTATCGTTTCTTTCTGTGATCCTCACAGCAGAAAACAGGACTACCCTAATGTCTGTTGGGGAGGTATTTTCTTGAAGGAATAAGGCTTAGCTAATCAACAGTCTAGCCATGTAAGCCTACACTGAGACAGACACCAACCCTAAGATAAGATACACGAACCACCCCCATTTGAACAAAGACACAGCAACTGGCAAGAAATAATGTTCTGTGACAATGTAATCTGCCGCATTTATTACATTGAAAGAGACAGGAAATATACACCCTCACATTTGGGGATAACGGAAGAATTGTACAACTTACTGAGCTGTTCACCATTCTGCATGCCAACAAAAGATAGTCAATGAGGCCACACTTACTGTAAAAAAAAAAGCCATCACAAGTCAGCTTTATAATAACTTAACATAGCTAAGGTGGACAACAGTATTAGGCTTTGCAATATGGAGAAGAAAAAAAAAATCATACACAATATGCCGGACGCGAGCTTCTAATTGAACTTGATCAAGTTTTTAAATGTTTGCTCCCGTTTAAATCCTACTGAACATGACCCACTGGTAAAATGACTGTGGCACCATGAGAAGAGCACCATAGAATACTAAATGGTGGGGTTCACCTCTGTCCTTCAGTATTGCAGTAAACAGGTTTCACAGTCTTCAAACCACTGTCCAAACCAGTTGGCCAATGACTGCACCGCATCTCACAAGAGTTGGCCAGTGAGGTCCTTTCACAATGGGATTTGGCCAAGTGCACCCTTTCACAACATTAAATTGGACCTATGGCTACATCGAGGTTCCTCTCACCACAGTCTAAAAACGGAACTGCTGAGGCATGAAGCAAGGTCACTGATACATTGGTCAATCTTCAGATTCATAGTAGCCTATTTGACTGAGTGACTGGTCCTATAGATATCACACTGTGTTGCAGGAAAACCTGTAAGAATGTATTTTCTTTAGAGTGAGCAGACATTTGAAAATAACCCCGTTCTAAAGACCCCTGCATTCAGAGATCAAATTCTGTGAAGCTCCATCGCACCTTCACTTATCCTGAGAAGAAAATTAAACATTCTGTGTAGACTGTGAAGCAGCATGTCATCAAAGCCTATCCACTTACAGTTTGCCCCATTTCAGCCTTGTTAACGTTACCCTGTGGTAGGCAGACCGTTTCTGTCTTGTCATCCTGACTTGCAGATCAAGCATGAGGAAATGTTTGTTTTGCGCCAATGGAATTAACTATTGGATTACATCATTACTACTTCCTTATTCAATCAATGGAGGAACCAGCTGTGAATATCTGGATGACAAATGGCAGTCAACATGGCATTTGTATAAATCATATGTAGTTAACCAACTATGCTGAATGTGGTATTTTAGGTTCTCTTCTTCACATAAAAGGTGTTATTTAACTAAACCTAGTGTAACGTGGGAGAACCAATGTTGACTAGTTGGGCGTGACAGCGTCAACGTGCATGCACTGTTTTAATTGCAATACCTATTTGATAGCTCACAACCAGTCTTTCAAATTAGACAACACCTGAAAATAGAAACCCCTAGCCAGAGCTATATAGCTCTTCCCATAGTTAGCTAGCTAGCTAACAAGTTGTAATGCATGAAACGTGCAAGAGCCGTGGTCATAACTAGCTAGCCAAGAAGGAAGTAAGTTAATCATTAGCCAAACCAGCAGACATGATAAGACAGCTAGCTAGCAACATTAGTGTCAAAGCTAAAAAAACAGGTCATTAGAAGTTTATCGGAATTAATAGTCGAGGAGACCCTAAGCAGGTTTATGAAAAATTACGTTAAGTAACGTTAGCTAGCGCAGCTATAACCCCTAGCAACATGTTATATCAATGTGTTGAGCTAGTATAGGTAATGCCTGCCTGGCCTTGGCTAGTGCCATAGGGGTCAATCCAATCTGTTACCATTGAAGTCTCCGGTGTCCGCCACGACCACCGTGTATTTCTTCAGCTGCTCTAACGCCGACTCCATCTTTCGCCGTTTGTCTGGTGACACACTACACATGATGAAGGGAAACAGAGAGCTTTTATATTCACAAAGCACGTGAGACAGACGGAATTTTGGATCCACGGAAGCGCAGTGGTGTGGACGCGGACGGCGGCGCTCCGAAGCTGGAGACAGACGCGCGCACGTTGGCTGTTTGAAATCGGTTTGAAGCAAGAAGTTGCTCTCGTCCAATAGAGAACGATACTTGCTCTCACGCCTCGTACTGCTACTTGAATTGACCAATAGAATGACTTATCGGGGAAGTAGTTCATAGCCCTCGTGTGCATATTTAAGGACATGCATCAGGAGGTGTTGTACACAGTATGTCCTTTTTCATTTATCTGATTATGAAACCATACTACAAGCAAAGCACCTCAAAGGAAAATACCAAGATTGTTGGTTGTGTCAAGAGGTTATAGGCTCATGCACTTAATATTTGAATAAATTAATATAATGTAGTACAAAGTCCATCTGTAATAGATGATAATGTAGAATATAATCTGTAATGAACAAGAAAAATCGTACCTACATAACTTGGATTAACTACATAGTAGTTTACAATATTTACCTGAGCTGAAGAACACATGACACTATTGAACAAGTCAGCCACTCACAGAAGTCATAGGGAGCATTCAGTAAGACTATAAAATTCAAGTATGGAAGGCAATTATCTACGTAAATCATACATGATAAAGTGGGTTACAGAAACAAATGAAAAAGTGAATATTTATCATAAAGATAATAATAATAGTAAACAATTTAACTATTTTACCTTGATAGATGTCTTTGTGTATATTCAGGGTACATACAGGATATGACAAACAGTCTTTTGGACAGTATGTCCTTTTAGTTCATTGCTCTGATTAACAACCCATTTATATGCCCAACATTAGGCTTGGCAAAACATCTCAAACAAAAATACCAAAGGCCGGTTTCCCGAATACAGGTTAAAACTAGTCCTGGATTCAAAATCATTATTTTTGGAGAAACTGTTGAAAGTTTGTTTTGGTCCAGGACTAGGCATAATCTGTGTCTAGGAAACCAACCCCAAGAGTTTGGTCATATCAATGAGTTGCAGGCTTATGCATTTGCTTTGGACTGTTCCGAAATTGGGCGGCAGGTAGCCTCGGGGATAGAGTATTGGGCCAGCCGAAATCTGTCGCTGTGCCCTTGAGCAAGGCACTTAACCCCAATTGCTCCAGGGGCGCTGGACAATGGCGACCCTGGCCGTGACCCCACTCACTGCGGGTGTCTAAGGGCAGTTGGGATATGCAAGAAACATTTCCATTACACACTTGTGTGTAACAGGACAAATATGAGCACCCTTCCAATTTTTTTATTTTTATTCTATCAATGTTCGCACAAAGTTTGAAAGCCCCCAGTATATCCACTTTAATGTCAAGTAAGAACAATATATTATGATTGTTATCTGGAAGATCTTGGTGTTAGAGCAGTGTCCTGACAGAAAGCAGCAGATCTGTAGAAGAGATTTCCAACACACAAAATTGCATGAATGATTGACAGCGATAGTCAGAGAAATTGTCTAAAGCACACGCAGATGGTACCAAGTTAACATAAGATATGTCCTGTGCTGTTTGTCATTATCACATAAATGAACAGGAGTCCCTAATGCTAGCAGAGATCTGGGCTTTCCTCACTGCTCTGCAATTTAACCTTCTTATGAACAGTCCTCATATGTTTTTTCAAGGTTGTCATCTGACTGAAGCATTTGCCGCAACTGTTGCACCGAAACGGCTTCTCTCCCGTGTGAATACGCTGGTGGCGTTTTAGGTCACTTACTGAAATAAAGCCCTTCTCACAGTCGGCACACTGATAGGGTCTTTCCCCTGTGTGTACCCTCATATGCTCATTCAGTCGGTTTCGCCGGAAGCTTTTGCCACAAACGCTGCACTGGTACGGTTTCTCTCCTGTGTGAGTCCTCATGTGCGTGCCCAGGTCCCCCTTGCGGTTGAAGCACTTGCCACATTCTTTGCACCAATGTGGCCTCTCCACTGTGTGAATTCTCTGATGCGTTTTTAAATGGTTGTTATTGGTAAACCCTTTCCTGCACACAGGACACTTGTATGGTCTATCACCTGTCTGAGCCCTCATTGGTGCTTTCAGCTCACTGGTTGTGTCAGTGTCTGGAGGACTTTGTCCTTTATCTGTCCATGTACGTTTTGACTTTGACATGGTCTGAGAGTTACTGGTTGATTCTGATGCCCCGTAGTCCTCTCCATCATGTTTGATTTTGATCGGTTCTGTTGCATTGGTGGGAAGGGAGTCCTTCTTGCTGTTCTTCCCAGTTTGGTAAAGGTGTGAGCTCTGGGGTGAGTCCTGATCACTGGCACTTTCCACACAGGGTGGTATGAATATGGGCTCAGTGTCCTCTTGATCACTCCACTCCTGCTCAGAGGGAACCTCCTCTCCAGAGACAGGTAGCGTGAGCTGCTGGAGGTCTGAAAGGAAAGATGGGGAAGTTACTTACCGTTGAGACATATCAACACACTTCAGTTTTACTTCTTCCCTTTAGCTCACGACACATGTACACACTAGACTCTCACTAACATTACATAGAGCATTGAGAAGTGTTGAGAAACTGGCTAGCTAGTTAACTATCTAATTCCGATGCCTGATTAGCTAGCTAATAACAATTGAGGTTCAGCACAGTTCAGCAGTCATTAACTTGTCCTATGGTTGTCACGGTTGTCTAACTAGCTAGCTAATAATCGTAATAATATTTACAGAACCATAGGTTGCTGATTAATCTTACACACCTGCTCTTTGTGATTCTCTATCAGGTTTGAAACCGAAATCTAGCAACAGCTTCCGTAGATGGTCGTTCTCCTCTTTTGATCTGGAAACTTCTTCCTGGTACGCTGTTATAGTTTTCTCCACTGCCCCAAATATGTCCACAGCAGCCGCAGTTAATCGGGCAGTAAGAAACACATTCAACGAATGTAGTTTAGACATTTTAGGTTGAATAAAGTAATAACAACATTGAGCCACGGCAAAGATTAGGGATACATCTGATTGAACAGGACAAGGACGTAAACAAAGAAAATGAAGAACATTTTGTCGTAAAGAAGTCGTAAACACTGCCTCTGTTCTTTCATGGTTCATTCATTGGCTGAAACGTCGTAACCAACATTGCACTGCCACCTACTGTACTGGAGTAATAGCCGTTCTTATTATAGCTCAGTGCACAT